>NC_059198.1:36590422-36795422 GCF_020615455.1 Coregonus clupeaformis | reverse complement strand
TCCACTTCAATCAGTGTAGTTGAAGGGGAGGAGACAGGTTAAAGAAGGATTTAGATAATTGAGACATGGATTGTGTATGTATTCCATTCAGAGGGTGAATGGGCAAGACAAAAAAATGTACGTAGTCGGTGGTAGTTGGTGATAGTTGGTGGTAGTCGGTGGTAGTAGGTGCCAGGCGCACCTGTTTGTGTCAAGAACAGCAACGCTGCTGAGTTTTTCACGCTCAACAGTTTCCCGTGTGTATCAAGAATGGTCCACCACCTAAAGGACATCCAGCCAACTTAACACAACTGTGGGAAGCATTGGAGTCAACATGGGCCAGCATCCATGACTGTTCTGCCGGTCATAAAGTACAGTAGGGTTAGCGATTCAAAGCTCATTTACATCCTGAGAGGAGAGTAAATCAATCTGATCATTCAACACGTTTAGTAAAGCACATTTCGTACAACGCCGAGGCTTGGTGATTAAGGTACTACAGGACGATGGTAATTGTGTTTATTTTCCTCCTCTCTAAGATCTGTGTTCTTCCCCAGAGAGAACGTGTTTTTGAAGTATCACAACAAACCAATCTCTCCTTCTACAGACCTATACCTACCTGTGTGAAGGGTAAACATGAAATGGTGGAACATTAAGGTGAAAAAATAAATACAATTGATCACATTTTTAAATGTTTGATGTAATCTTTGAATACCAAAATCATGTAAATCTGTAGGCCTACAAAGAGAGGTGGTGATGGGTTGAACATGAATAGATAAAGTAATCTCAATAAATGAGGTCCTCATCTTCGATAAGGGGTTGTTAAAACTGGCATCATCCTCATAATAATAATAATAATAATAATAATAATAAATAATAATAATAATAATAATAATATGCCATTTAGCAGACGCTTTTATCCAAAGCGACTATCTCATGACTCCTGTCTGACTGTAGGTGTTAGGTCATGTTTGGCTTTCAAAATCTCCAATAGGATTTCCTTCACAAATATCCACCCAGCCACACTATCAGCCTGTAAAAGCTTGAGATCACACGGCCTGAACCCTCATGTCCCCATCACTATCTCTGTGACATCAATGATTAGCAGGGGTACCTGTCTATCCTTCTCATTAGCCATTCATTAGCCACTCGTTAGCCAGAGCAACAAAGCCAGCGCTACTGAAGAAAGGTTGACGTTGCACGCTGGCTAGCAGGAACATCAGTGTAAATGAAGGTCAACTGGAACCAACAGGACCCTGAACAGATTCTACCCCCAAGCCACAAAACTGTTAAATAGTTAACCAGATAGCTACCCTGGCTCTCTGCATTGACCCTTCTTGCATTAACTCTTTTGAGTCATCATATATGATAATGTTTATATCTATCCTGTTGCCTATACACTTTATTCCTAGCTATATGTACATGCACACATTTACATTTTAGTCATTTAGCAGACGCTCTTACCCAGAGCAACTTTCAGTTAGTGAGTGCATACATTTTCATACTGGCCCCCCCATGGGAATCGAACCCACAACCCTTGCGTTGCAAGTGCATGCTCTACCAACTGAGCTACACGGGACCACTACATGGCCAAAAGTATGTTATACCTGCTCGTCAAACATCTCATTCCAAAATCATGGGCATAAATTTGGAGTTGGTCCCCCCTTTGCTACTATAACAGCCTCCACTCTTCTGGAAAGGCTTTCCACTAGATGTTGGAGCATTGCTGCAAGGACTTGCTTCCATTCAGTCACAAGAGCATTAGTGAGGTCGGGCACTGCACTGATGTTGGGCGATTAGGCCTGGCTCGCAGTCGGCGATCCAATTAATCGTAAAGGTGTTCAATGGGGTTGAGGTCAGGGCTCTGTGCAGGCCAGTCAAGTTCTTCCACACCAATCTCAACAAACCATTTCTGTGTGCACCTCGCTTTGTGCACGGGGGCCTTCCCCAAACTGTTGCCACAAAGTTGGAAGCACTGAATTGTCTAGAATGTAATTGTATGCTGTAGCGTTAAGATAAGGGGAAGGCCACAGACCATTATTCCACCTCCACCAAACTTTACAGTTGGCACTATGCATTCGGGCAGGTAGCGTTCTCCTGGCATCCGCCAAACCCACATTCATCCGTCAGACTGCCAGATCATCACTCCAGACAACGCGTTTTCCAATTTGATGAAATTACTTGTTAGAAAGGTGGCATCCTATGACGGTGCCATGTTGAAAGTCACTGAGCTCTTCAGAACGGGCCATTCTAATGCCAATGTTTTTCTATGGAGATTGCATGGCTGTGTGCTTGATTTTATACACCTGTCAGCAACGGGAGTGGCTGAAATAGCCTAATCCACTCATTTGAAGGGGTGTCCACATACTTTTGGCTATGTGGTGTATCTTCCTCAATTACCTTGTACCCCTGCACACCGACTCAGTACTGGTACCCTGTATAGCCAAGTTATCATTACTCATTGTGTATTTATTATTACTTTTATTATTACGTGTTTTACTTTTCTATTATTTCTCTATTTTCTTTCTCTCTGCATTGTTGGGAAGGGCCCATAAGTCAGCATTTCACTGTTAGTCTACACCTGTTGTTTACGAAGCATGTGACTGGGGGAAGTTGGGGAGAGAGTTGACAAGGGACCCATCGGAGTTTGATGTTGGTTGTTTGTGCCTGAATGGAGTTTAAAATGCCCTGGAAATCTGTGAACACAGAACGGGGAAATAAAGTACAATAAAGTACAATTAAACAACATAACTTCAGTTGGTTGATGTTGTAAAACACTTTTTGTGCCTGCACTGTGATTAAATGTGTCACGGTTTCGGCCGAGGCTGCTCCTCCTCCTGGTTCGGGCAGGCTTTGGCGGTCGTCGTCCCCGGAGTACTAGCTGCCACCGATCTATGTTTCATGTTCGTTTGGTTTTGTCTTGATGTTGTACACCTGTGTCTTGTTAGTCCTCGTTAGTGTCCTATTTAGTCCTCGTTAGTGTTCTATTTAGTTCTCGTTGTGTGTGTTTGTCTTTGTGTGTGATTGCTCTTCTGTTTCGTGTTGGAGCTACGTACTTCCCTCCAGTGTTTTGGAGAGGTTTTTCGCACGTTAGTGCGCCGTTTGTTTGACGTCTGTGTGCGCCGTTATTTCGCCTGCGGGCTTATTGTGCTTATTTTCTACGTGAATATTGCACTAAAGTCTTTTGGACTGAGCTTCTGCGTCCTGCGCTTGATTCATGCACCACACCCACCTTCAGCACCCCTTGACAAAATGGGTATTACCAATGTTATCACAATTAAATATGACCTACCGGTATGTCCTGTAAAGTAGGAACACAACTTGTATCAAGTTTCCATTTCAGATCCAGAAAATCTTGATGGAATACTACATTGAAAAAAAACGTTGACTGCAAATATTACTAACCCAACAATCACTACAAATTCGATTCCATTCACCGTCAGAAGGATAGTGAGATTAGAGGACATCTGTCAAATGTACGAATGAGACAAAACTTGAAGCCCAAAGTGATTTTCTAACATAGCTGTGTGCACTACTTTTCTTTCATCCAGGAGTTTTCTCCCCAACCGTAAGCGACGGCGACAGCTTTTTTTTGTAAGTTTTTTTGGTTATTCATGTTTTCTCCTCAGGCAGTTCACACACCACCCCCTCTCTAATAACCCCTCCCAAAATACAGGCAACATGAATTTAACTAAAAGTGTGTTGTACGAATTACAAAGCTCTGTGATAACTTGTCTGGGAGGCACACAGACACAGACACTCAAATCAACTGGGACGAGAAAGAAGGAGAAAGGGAGAGAGAGCGAGAAAGGGAGAGAGAGAGACAGAGAGAGAGTGTATGTGAGAGAGCGAGAGAGAGAGCGCAAGAGAGAGAGAAAGAGAGAGTGTGAGAGAGAGAAAGAGAGAGAGAGTGTGAGAGAGAGATAGTGTGTGTGAGAGAGACAGAGAGAGAGAGCGAGAGAAAGAGAGAGACAGAGAGAGTGAGAGAGTATGTGTGAGAGAGAGAGAGAGAGAGAGAGAGAGAGAGAGAGAGAGAGAGAGACAGAGAGAGAGAGACAGAGAGAGTGCGAGAGAGAGCGAGAGAGAGAGCTCAAAGACATTGCTCCTGCATTTTTAACAAAAAATATAGATTTAGAGTTAGATAAAGTAGGAGTTTGAGTTTTAAATAATCTTTATTGGGTCTGGGAGCCCACCACACAATAAATACTCATAAAAAACCGTAGTTACACATCAATTAAAACTCAAATTCCTCTTCCACAGTAACTAAAGACAACAGCCTCTGAATACCCATATACTATACTCATAAACAGATCAATATTGTTGACAAGTTTATAATAGGCAAACTCAATTCTTAGTCTCGCTTCCAACATTCCCTCCAGCATTCCCACCACATCCACAGACCCCTGTTGTCACGCCCTGGCTCTGGGGACTCTTATATGTTGAGCCAGGGTGTGGATTTCTCTATGTTATAGTTTTCTATGTTGTGTTCTAGATCGTTTAGTTTCTATGTTGGCCAGGGTGGTTCCCAATCAGAGACAGCTGTAGCTCGTTGTCTCTGATTGGGGACCATACTTAGGCAGCCTGGTGGCACCAGTTTATTGTGGGATCTTGTTCCGTAAGGTTTGTGTTATGACCTAGGACTTCACGTATCGTTTTGTTGTTTTGGTTCTTGTTGTGTACACTTAATAAAGTATGTACGCATATCACGCTGCGCCTTGGTCCGCATCTCATAACGATCGTGACACCTGTCCCCGAATACTGTTCTTTCGGGTCTTCCATATCGCTAATTTTGCTGCCCCTAACACAAAATTAAGCAACACAACTACACTGTTTTGACTAAACCTGTACTTTGGCCCAAATATATACAGTTGGGAAGAGAAAACCTCTCCCAACGTTGAGAAACAATTAGTGATCCGGTCAATCATCCCGACCAACCTGGGCACTGTAAAAACAGATGTGTCAGAGTTTCAGACTCAGCACAGAATGGACACCCCTCCCCAACAGTAGGATCCAGGTGTACCAGATACATGTTGGTGGCTATGGCTCCATGTATTATCCTCCATTGGAGGTCAGCTGTCCTCTTATCAATAGGCAGTTTGTATAATGATCGCCAACAGCCTTTTCGGGAGGTACCTGGACCAAGCACACCCACCCACCTCGTCAATTTTACCCCTTCCAGGGAAGAGGCATGGGACACCTTTACACATATTCTGTACATGGCCTTCTTTCCCACCTCCTTGAACTCCCCCAGCTCTGGGGTATCGAAGGAAAGCAGCATCCCTACGTCCTCCTCGAATGCCCCCGCCGCAGCACTAACAATCAGTGCAGGGAACACATAACTAGATCTATCTAGACCCTCCCTCCACCGATCAGAATTGGAAGTGTCAGTCACATACTGCAGATGAAGTACTGGCAAGGAGTCACAGACCTCAGCAACGACCTTCCTCAGTAGGCGAGACGATCGGATCCCCTCTCTTTCTCCCAGCTCCTCCAACGACCTATTCCTGTTCTGCATCAGATGACCCAGCTTAGTACACCCCACGCCTAACAGGCATGAAAGTAGGCTAGCTGAACCCCGAACACGGGACTGAATGGCAGTGTTGTGAAAAAGAGGCTCATCAAAAAGCCACATCCCTGGTGGCGTGCAGGCCTTACGGGACTTGACCAGAACTCTTCAAGCCTGCATAACAGACTCATAAAATGGAGTCAGGCCAGGCAACTCACCCCCCTCCAGCTTTAAGAGGAAAAGGTGCTTGTCTAAGCCCAAACAGCCCGCTCTCCTCATCAATGTGTAGGCTGTGTCAACCCAGCTAGAACCGTCACTGTACAACAGTCTCTGGGCTGCTTGAAACCCTCGTGCAGTGGCAGGTACAGGGCTGCAGCTTTAATCCTGTTGTCCAGACCAGAAGAAATTGACAAGGGTCCTCTGAAGCTCTTGTATCAGACCCTTTGGTGGCTGCAAAATCATTAGTCTGTGCCACAGGGTAGAGACGGCTAGGTTATTAGCTACCTGTACCCTTCCCCTATAAGACAGCTGGGGCAGCACCCATTTCCATCTTGACAGTCTGGCACACACTTCCTCCACTACACCCTCCCACTTTTTCTGAAAGACATCGGAGCCTAGAAAACCCCCCAAAGTCTTCATCCCATCTCTGCCCCACTGAAGCCCCCCTGGTAACCGTGGAGCGGACCCCATCTGAAGCTGACCTGCCACAGTGCTTCACTGTTTCCCCAATTGACTCTAGCTGAGGAAGCCCCCTCATACACCTTTAAAGCGTTTGAGAGAACCTTAACATCCTCACCCCCTGTAATATAAACTGTCACGTCATCTGCATACACAGACAGTGCTATCGTGGGACCCTTCATTACACCTGGCACAGAGAACCCAGTAAGCTTCGCTCTTGAAAAACAAAGCATTGGTTCAATCGCCAGACTATATAACTGCCCTGAAATTGGGCATCCCTGCCTGATGCCCCTTTGGACAGGGATGGGGCAACTCAAACCACCCCCCACCTTCACCATACACGAGGCCCCAGCATACAGTAAATTCATCCAAGACAAAAAAACATCCCCAAACCCAAAGGCTTTCATTGTTTTAAACAAGTACTGGTGGTCCACACGATCAAAAGCCTTCTCCTGATCCAAAGAAAGTAAACCCACATTTACATCAGACAGTTTACAAATGTCTAAAACATCTCTTATTAGAAACAAGTTGTCAACAATTGAGCGATCAGGTACACAGTAGGACTGGTCCTTGTGGACCAACAATCCCAGATACTCTTTCAACCTGTTTGAGAGACATTTAGAAACAATTTTAAATTCTGTACACCAGGGGTGTCAAACTCATTTTAGCTCAGGGGCCACATGGAGGAAAATCTATTCCCAAGTGGGCCGGACCGGAAAAATCATGGTATATATAACTTAAAAACAACAACTTCAGATTGTTTTCTTTGTTTTAATACGATCAACATACAACATAAAGCTGGAGCCTGAGGACAGTGTGTCCAAAATAGTGCAAGCACAACATCACTATTAATCATAAAACACGTCAAGTTTATTTGAAAATTCTAAAGAAAAAGAACACACAAACACACAATGCCTCAGTGATTAACAGAACTGTTTCACAGATCACAGAACTATATCAGGGTGTCATTTCTCAGGCAGAAATGTAGATAAAAATAATGAAATCCTGTTCCCCAAACAAGTGCAAGAACCACAGAGTCAAGAATAGGTTAAATATACAAATAAAATAAAATCAATTAAAAACAATAGCACATCAACATAAAAACATCAACATAAATCTGAAAGCGTTGCTCAAACTCCCGTAACAGTCCCGTTATTTTATCTTTGAACCGCTTCATGTCTGCCACATGTTGGGTCGCGCACACATTTTTCAGACAGGGGAAGTGAGCTGCATCACCACCGGCAAGTTGCGTCTCCCACAATGACAGCTTCAACTTGAAAGAACGTATACTGTTATAATACTGCGTGACAACTTTGTTGCGCCCTTGCAGCTGTTTGTTCAAGTTATTCAGGTGCTCTGTAACATCCACCATAAATGCAAGGTCCTGCATCCATTCTGCGGAATGAAATTCTAACACTGGTTTGCCCTTTTCTTCCATGAACTGTTCAATTTCTTCTCGTAAATCAAAGAAATGCCTCAGCACAGCACCTCGGCTTAACCATCTTACCTCAGTGTGGTATGGCAGGCCATAGATGTGGTCTTTCTCTCTGAGAAGGCTGTCAAACTGACGGTGATTCAGGCTTCTGGATCGGATGAAATTAACAGTTTGGATGACCACCTTCATGACGTTATCCATCTTTAATGACTTGCAACACAAAGCCTCCTGGTGCAAAATACAGTGAAAAGTCAAAAAATCACGTCCTCCATTTGCAGATTGCACTTTCTCTCTGAACTTTGTCACAACGCCTGCTTTTTTCCCGATCATTGAGGGCGCACCATCTGTAGCCAGGCTGACAGCGCGGGACCAGTCCACTCCGACCCTGTCCAGCGCGCCGACGAGTGCGGTAAAAATAACAGCTGCTGTCGTTGTATCTGTCATCGGCACCAACTCCACGGTGACGGTCAATGTGTCATCAACTCCGCGGATTAAAATGGCCAGTTGTGCAACATCTGTAATGTCCGTGCTTTCGTCAATTGCAACCGAAAACGCAATAAATGACTTTACTTTTTGCTTCAACTGGCTGTCCAAATCCACTGAAAGATCGGAAATCCTGTCTGCAACTGTGTTTCTTGTCAGGCTGATATTTGCAAAAGCCTGCCGCTTTTCAGGGCACACAATCTCCGCTGCCTTCATCATGCATGTTTTTACAAATTCACCCTCACTAAATGGTTTTGAAGCCACTGCGATTTCATTAGCAATGAGGTAGCTAGCTTTCACTGCAGCGTCACTGATGTCTCGGCTGTGAGTAAACACAGACTGCTGTTTCTTCAGACCCGCCAACAGTTCATTCACCTTCTCTCATCTCAGCTGTCCTTGAAAGTTGTCATATTTGTCGGCATGAAGACTCACATAGTGGCGACTGAGGTTATATTCTTTCAGCACTGCAACATGCTCTGAACACACCAAACATACAGCTTTCCCATTCAATTCCGTGAATAAATAGGATGACCATTTTTCTTGGAACACTCTGCACTCTGCGTCCACTTTTCTCTTTTTTGACAGAGACATATTGGGGCAATGAGGGTGCCACAGCACATAATGTTAAAAGTAGAAGCCGTAATAAATATTGCGGGCAAAACAAAGTAGCTCATTGGCTGCACGTGCTTGACCTACTTGCTCTGCCCCGGTATAAACAGTTAGCTTGCTTAACACAATTGCTATTGCGCCATCCAGTGGACGCAATTGGAACAGCAGTTAATTTTATTGAAAAATTGCAGCGCATTTTTATACTTTACCAAAAAAGCTGAAAAAATAAAAAACATTTCAGGATTTTCAGTTAAAACAACTAGAGCAGGGGTGTCAAACGTCCGCGGGCTGGACGTTTGACACCCCTGCTCTAGTTGTTTTAACTGAAAATCCTGAAATGTTTTTTATTTTTTCAGCTCAGATTTACATACATTGTAATAATTTAGCAGACGCTCTTATCCAGAGCGACTTACTGTTAGTGAGTGCATACATTTATTCATACTGGCCCCCCGTGGGAATCGAACACACAACCCTGGCGTTGCAAGCGCCATGCTCTACCAACTGAGCTACAGGAGACCGTATAACGTATAGGCATAGCCTATTAGCCTAGTGTTCTTTTAGTAAAATATTCATTTGTGTTAACAGTACGGACTGAACCGAGGTCCCCGTACCGAACTGTGTACCGTTACATCCCTAGTGAACAGGGAGTACAGGAGGGGACTAAGCACACACCCCTGAGGGGTCCCCATGTTGAGGTTCACTACCCTTACCACCTGGGGGCGGCCCGTCAGGAAGTCCAGGATCCAGTTGCAGAGGGAGGTGTTCAGTCCCAGGGTCCTGAGCTTAGTGATGAGCTTGGAGGGCACTATGGTGTTGAATTCTGAGCTGTAGTCGATGAACAGCATTCTCAAATAGGTGTTCCACTTGTCCAGGTGGGAGAGGGCGGTGTAGTGTAGGTATTACTGACTGGGTCAGAGAGAGGTTGAAAATGTCAGTAAAGACACCCACCAGCTGTTCAGCGCATGCCCTCAGTACGCGTCCCGTAATCTGTCTGGCTTGCCTTGTGAATGTTATCCTGTTTAAAGGTCTTACTCACATCGGCTACAAAGGGCGTGATCACACAGTCGTCCGGAACAGCTGGTGCTCTCATGCATGATTCAGTGTTTCTTACCTCGAAGCGAGCATTGAAGGCATTTAGCTTGTCTGGCAGGCTGGCGTCACTGGGCAGCTCGCAGCTGGGTTTCCCTTTGTAATACGTGATAGTTTGCAATCCCTGCCACGTCCGATGAGCGTCAGAGCAGGTGTAGCAGGATTTGATCTTAGTCCTGTATTGACACTTTGCTGGTTTGATGGCTCGCCGGAGGTCGTAGTGGATTTATTTTAACCTCTACGTGATCGGTGTCCCGTATATGGGACGGTTGAGCTAACGTTCGCTAATGTGATTAGCATGACTGTTGCAAGTAACAGCAAACTTTCCAGGACATAGACATGTCTTATATGGGCAGAAAGCTTAACTTCTTGTTAATCTAACTGCACTGTCCAATTTACAGTAGCTATTACAGTGACAAAATAATGTGCTATTGTTTGAGGAAAGTGCACAAACTTATCACGGCAACTGGTTTGATACATTCACCTCTGAAAGTAAATAATGTACTTACATTCAGTAATCTTGCTCTGATTTGTCATCCTAAGGGTCCCAGAGATAAAATGTAGCGTAGTTTTGTTTGATAAAATACATTTTTATATCCAAATGTGGTTCTACAGTTTGAACCCCTGCTGTCTCTGGCTCCACACCCACCCCGCCCGGCCATCTAGATGTGTGAAAGTTAGTGTATAAGCTAATGATCCATCATGTATGACATTCCTGGGAGTGTGTAAACTTACATTTTGTATTACCATATAATTTTTGTATGTTCTCTATAGTTATATACTTGAAAATGTATCAATTGACCAATTCGGCACATTTGGGCAGACTTGATCCAAAATAGTCCAGTATTGCAATGCTTCACTGGATCAATCTGAAACTTTGCACACACACTGCTGCCATCTAGTAGCCAAAATCTAAATTGTGCCTAAACTGCAATATTATTATTTAATTAATTAATATTAAACTGCAAATATTATATTGTGTAATTTCTCTTGCATTTCAAAGATGATAAAAAATAAACTTTAAAAAACGGTGTTTTTTTGTTTTGTATTATCTTTTACCAGATCTAATGTGTTATATTCTCCTACATTAATTTCACATTTCCACAAAATTCAAAGTGTTTCCTTTCAAATGGTATCAAGAATATGCATATCCTTGCTTCAGGTCCTGAGCTACAGGCAGTTAGATTTGGGTATGTCATTTTAGGCAAAAAAACACACAAAAACAGGTCAGATCCTTAAGAGGTGAAGCGTCCAGATTAGTGTCCTGCTCCTTGCAAGCGTGTTTGTGTTTGTGTGTACACACACAAAGGCGCCGGAGGCTGAGAGCGATCAAGTAAATATATATATATATATTTTTTTTAATCATCTCGCGGGCCGGATTAAACCCGTTTGCGGGCCTGATCCGGCCCGCGGGCCGGACGTTTGACACCCCTGCTGTACACAGCAAAGCAACAGGTCTCCAATTTTCTATGAGCCAAATCCCCCTTTTTTGTCAACAGTGAAAGTACCGCACGTTGACAAGATACAGGAAGAGAGACCTCATGAAAAGATTCACACACCACTTCATAAAAATCCTCCCCTATAGACCACCAAAAGTGCTTATAAAACTCAGATGGTAAACCATCAATGCCAGGGGCTCGGCCTGATGAGAGCTGCATAACGGCTGTGGACAGCTCTTGCAGTGTAATGTCAGAGTCCAATACGACTCTTTGCTCAGGTCCCAATTGAGGAAGACCATGTAACAACTGTTCAGTACACAGAGAATCACAATCCTCCGCCTTATAGAGGGCAGAGTAGAAATCCACGGCATGTTGACGCATTTCACTGTCATCCGTGGTCACCTTCCCATCAGGGAGACGAAGGCAGACCGTCTGTTTACGTTGCAATGTCGACTGTCCTAGGTTTTTTTTTTAAGCGCTAGGAGCATCCATATCCTTGAGGGAAGCGAAACGAGACCTAATCAAGGCACAAAATTGTAGACCTGTACCAGGCTGGGAAGACTGAATCTGCAATAGGTAAGCAGCTTGGTTTGAAGAAATCAACTGTGGGAGCAATTATTAGGAAATGGAAGACCTACAAGACCACTGATAATCTCCCTCGATCTGGGGCTCCACGCAAGATCTCACCCCGTGGGGTCAAAATGATCACAAAAACGGTGAGCAAAAATCCCAGAACCACACGGGGGGACCTAGTGAATGACCTGCAGAGAGCTGGGACCAAAGTAACAAAGCCTACCATCAGTAACACACTACGCCGCCAGGGACTCAAATCCTGCAGTGCCAGACGTGTCCCCCTGCTTAAGCCAGTACATGTCCAGGCCCGTCTGAAGTTTGCGAGAGTGCATTTGGATGATCCAGAAGAGGATTGGGAGAATGTCATATGGTCAGATGAAACCAAAATATAACTTTTTGGTAAAAACTAAACTCGTCGTGTTTGGAGGACAAAGAATGCTGAGTTGCATCCAAAGAACACCATACCTACTGTGAAGCATGGGGGTGGAAACATCAAGCTTTGGGGCTGTTTTTCTGCAAAGGGACCAGGACGACGGGCATTGAATATGAAACGTGGCTGGGTCTTTCAGCATGACAATGATTCCAAACACACCGCCCGGGCAACGAAGGAGTGGCTTCGTAAGAAGCATTTCAAGGTCCTGGAGTGGCCTAGCCAGTCTCCAGATCTCAACCCCATAGAAAATCTTTGGAGGGAGTTGAATGTCCGTGTTGCCCAGCGACAGCCCCAAAACATCACTGCTCTAGAGGAGATCTGCATGGAGGAATGGGCCAAAATTCCAGCAACAGTGTGTGAAAATCTTTGACCTGTGTCATTGCCAACAAAGGGTATATAACAAAGTATTGAGAAACTTTTGTTATTGACCAAATACTTATTTTCCACCATCATTTGCAGATAAATTCATTTAAAATCCTACTATGTGATTTTCTGGATTTTGGATAGTTGACGTGTACCTATGATGAAAATTACAGGCCTCTCTCATCTTTTTAAGTGGGAGAACTTGCACAGTTGGTGGCTGACTAAATATTTGTTTTCCCCACTGTACAACCTGTCTAACCTTGCTGCACTGACATGACCTTTATTAACTTTTAGCCATGTGTACTGCCTAACTTTTGCATTCCTTACTCTCCACACATCAGAAAGCTCAAACTCAGTTAATAGACCAGACAGGCAAGTGGCTGACTGCAGGTGAGGTTCTTCAGCGGTGCGATCAACAGTAAAATCCACTGTACAGTTCCAGTCCCCTCCTAAAACCATACACCCCTCTTGGTCACAATGTCTTAAGGTTTCCTTTATTTTATCAAAACCAACAATACGCCCTGTACCCTCATTAGGAGCATAAACATTCCAAAAAAAAACACACAAAAAAACATCCACCTTGACCAATAAAACCCGACCCCTGATAATCTCTGTTGTAGTTACTACAGTCACCCCTAAGCCTGAAGAAAACAAGATTGCCACCCCAGCACTGAAATTAGTACCATGACTGAGTATATGCTGCCCCTCCCACCACATACCCCAGTCAACCTCATTTTCCTCATCACTATGTGTCTCCTGTAGGAAAACTACATTAAGCCTTTTCTGTTTTATTACTTCTAATACCCAAACACCCTCTTATTCCTGTCCCTTCCTCCATTAATATTGAGAGAACCTACCCTTAGTATCTCCATATAGAAAAGAAAAAGCAGAAGATACCACAGAGAAACCAGACAAAGAGAATAAAACACCCTATGAGGCATGATAATCATCATCATTATTAAAATGTTATCTTAACCTTACCACGTTACCCACTACCTTTTGCTGCTGCAACAGCAGTAACAAATTTCCTCAAGCGAAACTGCTTCTTCTCACTCAACTGGTCTAACCCCACCGTCTTCTGTAACATCACAGCTGACCTCACAAACTTATCAACATCAAAATAATCTGCCAATTTGACAGATTTCCCAAAAGTCTGATCCAGAAACCCATTTACCTCCTCTAGATCATAAATTGAGTCCTCACCAGCTGATATCGTATCAAGAGAGATATGCATATCCTTCTCCTGATCCTCCTCAACTGAGGCCACAGACCGCTGACTCCCCTCTACCACATCCCTTTCAACACTCCCCACTTGCACCCCATCACTCGTACCAGGCATCTCCTCCACTACCTGGGAGACTAGCCCCACCTGAACCCCATTACTCGTAGTGGGCATCTCCTCCACTGCCTGGGAGCCTAGCTCCACATGAACCCCCTCCTATACCCCAGCATTCATAGAGGGCATCTCCTCCACTACCTGGGAGATTAGCTCCACATGAACCCCCTCCTGTAACCCATTACTTGTAGTGGGCATCTCCTCCACTACATGGGAGATTAGCTCCACATGAACCCCCTCCTGTACCCCAGCACTCGTACTGGGCACCTCCTCACCAGTCTGATGAAATGGCCCTTCAGATCCATCCTTACCTTCTACTACAATATGTTTCTGCTGCATAACATTTCCCTCTGATACAAGTTGCAACTCTGTGCCCTCAACACGGACAACTTTTCCTCAGCAACAGATGCTTGTGGCTGCTCTACCGCTGTCAGCCCACCTCTCCCTACATCAGTGGGCCCAGGCATTACGAGGACCACCTGCGCCCTTCCCTCTGCCTTCTCCCTTTTCGGGCAAGCATATTGCTTATGACCAACATCCCCACACTCACAACACCGTTGACTACCCGTACTAGCATAAGCCATATACAGTCTATTGTCATACTTGACTTTAAACGCTAACTCCAAAGTCTGCTCCGGTGAGTCCAAAAACATAAACACCTGTTTTTTTTTTGTTTTTTTTTGTTTTTTTTGGGGGGAATGGATCAGCTTAATATTGCAGATAGATTGTATCTTCTATCAATGTAATTGTCTGCATCACTTCCAATCCCCCCATTTTTTTTTTTTTTTTTTTTTTTATATATACTCCCCTTTATTACTTTTCAACCCCACCATCCTTTCCCTACTTGGAGTAAATTAGTGAACAACAATGCCCAGGTCTCTACTTCCGGTCTATACTTACTATCTACACCTTATGGACACAGTTAATTTTACAATAATTCTATTATATATATACATATATATATACATATACATACATACATATATATCATTATTATTATTATTATTATTTATTTATTTTTTTTGCTCCTGAACTTCTTCTACTCTCAACCTCTCCGATCGTTTTCATGATGTCCATCCGGTTTGCTTCTATATGCCATATCTTTCTAACTGTGCTCTTTCCCAAAAGCTCCCAACATACAGCCTATATACTTATTATGGACACAGTATGCTTTACATTATTAGCTATCTTTGTTATTATTTGTTGTTATTTGTTATTAGTCCCATCCTTCAGCTCTATTCAATACCTCCCATCTATCTCTTAACACCATCCATATCGGATTTCTATTTGCCATATATATTTCAACCATACTGTGATGTTTTACAATAATTCTGAACCTTTCTATTCTCATTGCTTCTACAGATTGAGAGTTAAAAATAAACAGCTTTGCTAAAAGTATTATTATATTATTGATTGATTGACTATGACTTTTCAGATCACCCAGTAATGCTATCTGCAAGGTTAGTTCCAGGTAAATATTGCAATCCTTTAGCCATTCCTGGACCAGTGTCCAAAACAAGCTACAAATGGACAGAACCAAAACAAATGGTCCAATGATTCCGTCTCTTCACAGCAAAATCTGCAGAGCTGGGAAGATTGTATCCCCCATATAAATAACATTCTATTGGTAGCAAGGATTTTATATAATAATTTAAATTGAAAGATTCTAATTTTTGAATCCGGTGTCGTTTTGCGTGTCAGTTCATAAACACTATGCCATGGGATCGGTACATCAAAGATCTCTTCCCAACTATTTTGCAATCTATATGGGACGGCTGTCAATCCTTTGGTCCTTAAGTGAAACTGATATATTTTTTTATTTATCACAGTTTTCCCTTAACCAATTATGTTCTTTAATGCAAGGCCGACAGACAAGTTCCTTACTTTCTCCCCCCTCCACTTTCCTCTTCCATTTTTTGACGGTAATGCTGCCATTATTTGGTTGTAATTTTGGGTAGAGCAGACATTTCCATATGTTTTTGTTAGCTGCATGTGCGTTATAACTCCACCAGTCCTACCGATGATATCATTTACAAAGATTATACCTTTTTTAAACATTCTGTCAAAAATAAAGGTTTTTTGTCAATTAGTATATTTGAATTTAACCACAATATTTGTTGCATTATTTGTTCTGTCGTTTCTGGAGGATTAAATTGAAATTGCAACCAACTTTCTATGGCTTGTTTTAGAAATAGTGACATTTGGGAGATTATTTCCTTTTCAAATAACTGAAAGTGTGAGGTTGTAATCTGAATAAAGGGAAAAAGGCCTTTCTTGAACATTGGGTGAGACAATCTTACTAATTTGCTTGAGAACCAGTTCGGATTTAAGTATAACTTTTGTAAGACTGAAGCTTTTAGTGATAGGTCTAATGCTTTAATATTTAATAATTTCTGTCCTCCGAATTCATATTCATTATATAAATATGCTCTTTTAATTTTGTCTGGCTTGCCGTTCCAAATAAAATTGAATATTTTTTTCTCATATAATTTAAAAAACTGTTCGCTAGGCGTAGGCAAGACCATAAGCAAATAGGTAAACTGTGATAATACTAATGAGTTAATCAGGGTGATTTTTCCACAAATTGACAGGTATTTTCCTTTCCATGGTAGTAAGATCTTATCTATTTTTGCTAATTTTCTATTAAAATTTATTGAAGTGAGATCATTTATTTCCTTTGGGATATGTATTCCGAGTATATCCACATCACCATCAGACCATTTTATTGGTATACTACATGGTAATGTAAAAATTGTATTTTTTAGTGATCCAATACGTAATATAGTACATTTGTCATAATTTGGTTGTAATCCAGAGAGGTTAGAAAATGTATCTAGATCCTCTATGAGGCTGTGGAGGGATTCTAGTTGTGGATTTAAAAAAAACATGAATCATCAGCGTACAATGCCACCTTTGTTTTTAAGGTCTTTATTTCTAATCCTCTGATATTATTATTAGATCTGATTTTAATCGCTAACATCTCGATGGCCACAATAAATAGATATGCCGATAGTGGACAACCTTGTTTCACTCCTCTTGACAGTTTAAAACTTTCTGAGAAATAGCCATTATTTACTATTTTACACCTAGGGTTACTATACATGATTTTGACCCATTTTATAAGAGATTCTCCAAAATTGAAATGCTCCAGGCATTTATATATAAACCCCAGTCGAACTTTATCAAATGCCTTTTCGAAGTCTGCTATGAATAGCAGGCCTGGTTTCCATATTTTCCATAGTGTTCTAATGTTTCCAATACTTGCCTTATATTATCTCCAATGTATCTTCCATGTAAAAAACCTGTCTGATTAGAATGAATAATATCCGGCAATACCTTTTTTAATTCTATGCGCTATACATTTTGCTAGGATTTTTGCATCACAACACTGAAGTGTAAGGGGCCTCCAATTTTGTAAATGGACTGGATCTTTATATTTTCCACTTGTATCCTGTTTCAGTAATAATGAGATCAGTCCTTCTTCTTGAGTGTCAGATAATCTACCATTTACATAGGAGTGGTTAAAACATGCTAATAACGGTCCTCTTAGTATATCAAAAAGGTTTGGTATACCTCGACTGGTATGCCATCCAACCCTGGAGTTTTCCCAGACTTAAAGTCTTTAATTGCATCCAGTTCCTCCTCTGTAATTTCACCTTCACATGAGTCTTTCTGTGTGGCTGTTAATTTGACATTATCAATAGAAACAAAATCTCTACAATTAGCTTCAGTTAGAGGAGATGGAGGCGACTGAAAAGAAAACATATGCTTAAAGTACTTTGTTTCTTCCTTCAAAATGTCATTTGGTGAATCATGGGTGACTCCGTCAATTGTAACCAGTTTCATTAAGTTCTTTTTGGTAGCATTCCTATGTTGAAGATTAAAAAAATAATTTTGTGCATTTTTCCCCATATTCCATCCAGTTTGCTTTATTTTTATAATATGTTACACTTGATCTTTCTTGAATAAATTTCTCCATTTCTTTTTGTTTTTCCTCTAATTTATTCTGAGCCTCTATGTTACAGTTTTTATTGCCATCTATCTGTTCTGTTAGACTTTCTATTTCCTTTCTTAGTATAAACTCTTTTGACCTAAATTGCTTTTGTTTTCGAGATGAGTACTGAATTGCATGGCCTCTAAAGGCACATTTAAAGGTGTCCCATACAATAAGGGGATTCGCTGTACCTATGTTATGTTGGAAAAAATCAGTTATAAATTCCTTTGTTCTAATTATAAATAAATTATCATCCAATAGGCTTTGATTAAATTTCCAATATCCTCGCCCACGTGGAAATTCAGTAAGAGTAATATATATGCCTATTACATGATGGTCTGACCGCATTCTGTCCCTATCAACACTTTTTTTTACTTTTGGTGCCAACGAGAATGAGATAAGAAAGAAGTCAAGACGACTAGCTTGATTCAGTCTCCGCCATGTATATCTCACTAGATCAGTATATTTAAGCCTCCATATATCTACTAGTTCTAATGTATCCATGACATTCACAATTTCCTTAAGAGCATGTGGGTGATTGTTTGTGGTGTGATTTCCTTTACGGTCCATTGAGCTATTTAAAACAGTATTATAATCCCCACCATAATAATATTGTCTTGAGTTGCTTGCAGGCTTGATAATTTATTATATATATTGTCAAAGAATTGTGGATCATCATTACTTGGTCCATAAAGGTTAATGAGCCATATCTGTTTATGGTCCAATAACATATTTAAAATAATCCATCTACCTTGTGTATCTATTTGTACAATTTGCACATTTGGATCGAAATTACTATTAATTAATATCATCACCCCTTTTGAATTTCTTTGCCCATGGGAGAAGTATATTTCCCCCATTCTTTTTCCACGCTACTTCATCTCGAATTGTTGAATGAGTTTCCTGTATACAATAGATATTATATTCCTTCTCTTTGAGCCATGTAAATATTGTTCTTCTTTTGTTATTATCAGCTAAGCCATTACAATTATAACTGGCTATACTTATTTCACCATACACCATAATGAGATACAAGTTTCAAGTCTATTTATCATTATATATGTTTGTAAATTTACCAATAAAAAATAGCGTAATGATTGAGTGTCCATATAGCTGTACCGTGATATTTGCATTGCTACGGAGTAGCCCTTCAATTGTTCTCCACTAATTCCCCGCTAAAGCCCCTTCCCATCCCAAGTTGAGCCGTCATCGCCGTGATCAGCATCCCACCCACGTCCCTCCGTTATCCCTAAGGCCCCAGAGGCCAGGACCCATCCATCGAAAACAGCACATAGTGCCACCCACAAAACAAAGCAGGTCAACCGCCAAAAGCATTTCCAATGCTTTCACACTCTATATATATATATCTATTTATTTATTTTTTAATTATGCATATCCTATTTTTTCATCATTATCAATTAATATGCGTAATAATGTCGGCAGTTCACGCGTAGGATTCTAACATATAACCCGGATTGCCATTGTATTACATTTAATTCCTTGACAAGTAATCATTATCCCAGCAAATAATTCCCGCGGTCCATCCCATACCCTCCCCCCAACATCCCCACCCCCCCACAACAGACGTCAGACAAGCACACACGCACATACTCACATACTCCAACACACTCAACCCCTCCCCTCCACAGTCCACCATAAAAACAGATACTCAACAGCTGTTATATCCCCAGAGCCCAACTCGAGAAATAACTTGATCTACGAGTGCAGATACAGTTAAAGCTGACTGAGAAAGCATGCAGATTGAGTAGAAATTGATAACAATGTGAGATTTGATTAATCTACTTAATCTATGTCCAGTCCTAGGTGATGGAGATCAGATCACCCTCTTCACCTGAGACACAAACACTCTGATCCCCTGTTTTAACCATTTTCCCAAGCATCTCCATGCGATCAGACCTTTGATTATTTTGTGCCACCTGGGCTACAATGATAAACCCCCCTCTCTGATTGTCCGAGTGTGACCCCCTCCCCATGGGTTACTGCAGCCAGTGTTGCCAGCACTGCCACTACCTGGGTGGGCGTACCCCACCGGAATCCCCACCGGCTAGGTAAAAAGGTCGTCAAGGTTCTCATTAGCAGCTTTGAGAATTTCCTTGTTTATTATGCTCTCCCATCAGGGGCTCTGGCTTTGTATGACCAACCCTGCCAGGCAGGCTCAGAATCTTGAGGGGGCGGTGCTGCTCAAGTAGGTCTCTGACCGTATTTTTTCTCTGTTTAGGCTGCATATTCACAGCAGGTCCAAAAGAGATGGGAACTTCTCTTTGGTGTATAGGTCGCTCAGGTGGGTGTCAAGGTTATAGGGTTAGGGATCTTTCCATCATGATAGGACAATGGAAAATTAGATTAGTTGTATACTATATTTAAAAATGTATATCCCTCATCCACACAAAATTGACAGCTCTCTCTCTGTACCCCTGCTCCCAGACCCCGGTCGGCTCCGGGATATGCAACCATTTCCCCTCTCACTCATTTAACGCCCGCACCTTTTCAAACACAAAATGCATACCACATGGTTGACTGGGAAGAAATGGGCCGAGCGTGCAAACGCACCCGCATCCACATCTGCCGCAAGAAAAGGACGCCAGAGAGAACACAGGACCAACCACAACAACCATCCGCCAAAACAACAACCTCCCGCCAAAAAAAAGCCATGTTCTAATTATTTGTATTTAAATATGTATTATTCTGCTTGTTATATCGTTTTATACAATACTATACTTACTATAAATGTCATTTAATATTACAATCCCTATCAGGTGCTCCAATATTTGACTCCTCTATTACCACTTAGAATAGCCATGGAGTAGTCTTTGTGTCTCTGAACATTTGGTTGTCAATATATAATTTATCCACCACTAATGCAACACGCTTCCCTTTTAATCTGTTTTCCTTGAAGATTGGATACAGAACTTTGCGCCTTTCTACAATCTCCCTCGGGAACTGATCATTCATGCCTATTTTTGTGCCAGCAAGTCTTTTTCCCAGGCTCTTCACCATAGCTTTCTCCTTAAAAACGCAAATTTGGCAACGATTGGGCGCTCATATTTCTGTCCTCTTTTTCCTAAACGATGTACACGTTCGAGTTGGATTTTATCGACAGCCTCGAGTGGGATTTGTAGCGCTGTATGCAGGAAGTCCTTCATAACATTCTCTGTTATTTCTCCCTCCTTTTCCTGAATACCGGTAAGTACTAGATTTTCCCTCATCGATCTAGTTTGGATGTCTAGTAAGGCTGCTTTCAGAAGATTGTTCTCCTTTTTTAGTTCCCTAACGTTCGTTTCTATTTTAGAGACTGTCACTTTTAATTCTTTGGTTTCTTTCTCTATTACCAAAGCTTTTTCGGTCACTCATTTGAAGACTCGCTTTCAACTCTTTTACGTCTTTACTGACCAGTTCTAGTATGCCCAATTTGTCATTTATCGACTTCAACAGATCGCTTTCCACACTTACCATACCTAGTGGTGAAAAGCATATGTCATCCGTATCAGTTGAAGAGTCGCGTTTTCTTTTGGGGATCGGCTCTCCTCGCTTATCTTCCGCCATGTTTGGGTGTTGCGTGTTGATGTAATATTTGTCGATATATTTCTCTAGCCTTATGATCTGTTTTATGTTATTATCCAGATTGAATTATATTAACTGCGAATATATGAAATGCTAATATTTAGTCTAACTTACTGATTTTGAATATTATGTTTTTATCTTGAGGTGGTTTGTACCGCTTTCTATTCAATACGCCATCTTGTCTATGCGCGCCCCCCTTCTGTAGGATTGTTGACGTTCTGTCTAAACACCTGTTGCCTAAACGACATAACCTGTTTCAACGCCGGGTGTTTGCAACCCAACGGGACAAACTTAATTGAACTTGCAAACTTCCCAAAGCGCAATAACTCACGCTCCAATAGCTCATTTGGAATTAACGGCGGTACATTTGAAATCGTTACCCTTGTTGACTGAGAAAAAAGCGGCGTAACTTGAATAAACATTCCTTTAAGAAGTATGCCATGCTCAACCATACGATCAACAAGGCGCTCTTCTTTAAGAAATACCACCACCGCTTTATTCATCCGTGACGCATAAGCAACATGCTCATATCCTACCTTCTTTCCTACGGCGACCAGAAACTCCTCCACCGTGACAGTAGCTTCAGTAACACACCTAAAGTCGTGCCGAAGGGACAGGGACGGCGTCCCCATTCGGGCCGCCATCCCCACCAAAATCAGGGTAATTTCGACACGAAAAACAATATACTTAATTCTACCACAACAAGAAAATAGAAATAATAACCTTAATCATGCATAGAAGAAAAAAAGATATCACCAAGAAAAGGAAAACCGAAAGAAAACCCAGGATATGTAGCTCTACACAACACTCACACTTAGCACTCACTCAAACAATTCCCAGCATGCACCAAATACTCCCAGCATGGAGAGAGAGAGAGAAAGAGACAGAGAGAGAAAGAGAGAGAAAGAGAGAGAGAGAGAAAGAGAGAGAGAGAGAAAGAGAGAGAAAGAGAGAGAAAGAGAGAGAGAAAAAGAGAGAGAAAAAGAGAGAGAGAGAAAGAGAGAGAGAGAAAGAGAGAGAGAGAGAAAGAGAGAGAGAGAAAGAGAGAGAGAGAGCTCAAAGACATTGCTCCTGCATTTTTAACCAAAAATATAGATTTAGAGTTAGATAAAGTATGATTTTTTGGCAGGGACATATACAGGATGCTACCCTCCACAACAGAACCGTCATTCCAAACCAAAACTCCAAACCTACAACCTGATTTTGGACGGAATTACCTGGAAAGCTTTCTACTACCAAGAATTACTATTCTCAAACTATACAGCAAATGCTCTGGCAAACAAACAGAAACCTGAAAACACCATCCAACCTGGAACTGAGTGAGTAATGTTTAGTATGAAGCTATTTTTCACTTTAAAAAACCAAGAAGAAAAATACATTACAATGATATATTTTATTTTATAAGAACTGAATGCTAAGGCTACCAAGCTTAAGCTTGCTTGTACAAAGAGATACAATTTCAATTAGCACTGACGTGTGAAGTGAGAGGTGTCAAAGCCCCTGAGCCCAACAATGGCAGGAGAGTCGTACAGTCTACCCCAACCAAATGGAGAGGCCTTAGAAGCACCCCCCCACTGTTCAGAGGTCATTAAAATACACCCCCCCTCTGAGGGTGTATGGGTGGAAACTCAGGATACTGGACAACGAGGACTCTGAGTCGTCTAATATTAATCTCTATAAATATGGAACCATTTTGGTTCAAGGCAACCACAAACAGTTCCAGCTGGACTTTCACCTAATCAAAGAAATAGCTCAGCAGGAGAAGCTCTCCCTTGAGAAAGATACCCCTACCCCGAGCGGGTCAGACCAGACCTCTTCATTAAATAACCCCACAGAGCAACCCCAAGCAGAAAGTCAACTTCCCAGCACAGAGTACTACTCCCTCATTGAAATGAAGGATAAATTCACCCAGCTGGAGGTAAGGCAGGTGGAGCTGGAACAGCAGGTGAACACAATCCAGTCAGCACAGACCCATACAACAGTCCAGCACAACAACACCCCCTTAACTAGACCTGGAGAGCTGCAGGTAGAGAAACACGTACCACTGGTCTGGTGTGAGGAGCAGGAACGGGCCGGAGCAGGAACAGGCCGGGTCGGACTGGGAACACGCACCACTCTAAACTCTGGTGTCCAAACACCCAGCACGCCCTAGACCTTCTGTATGAGGACCAACTAGGATCACCCAGCCACATAATAATACACAAAGGCACAAACGACCTGAGAACACAGCAGGAAAGGGTGGCCACAGCAATCAAGGGAGTGATAGAAAAAGCTTCTTCTACTTTCCCCAACGCACAAGTGGTTATCTCAACCCTGTTACCACGAAAAGACTTCCACCCTGCTACCATACAGCGGGTAAACGCAAGTATTTCCCGTGACTGTGCATCAAAACCAAATGTCTACCTGGCCCACCACTCCACCCTGGACGTGAACAGCCTTTATGACCAGGTCCACTTATACAAGGCAGCAGTGCCCACCTTCGCCCGGACCCTAAAGGATATCGCCCTCAACCGCAGACCCAACACCTCACACAGGAGCAACAGATCAACAGACACCCCGCCCAGACCAGCGAGACACTCTCCCAGACCTGCGGAACCCCCCCCAGGACCTACACATAGAGGACCCCCGCAGAGAGGACCTACATCCAGACCACAGCACCATCAACCACATCTGCACCCCCCACCCCCAGCAATTAACCCCCCCCCCCAAGTCAACTATGCCCACACCCCATTTAGGCCCCCTCAGATCAGACCTATGCCCCTCCTACCCACCCCAAGCCCCCCACTCCCACAAAGAGGGCCTCAACATGAAAGTCACACATACGCCCAGGCCGTGAGCAGGCAAACAGGCCCAACACCCACTCTTACACTAGCCCAAGCCAATGGCATGTACCAGATGCTCAGCAGGCTCTGCTCACAATTACTGGCCTGAGGCCAAACCACACAACCAACAACATTAGACACTTTATGGAACACAAAGCCTTCACTATTTCATCCTGGAATATCCAAGGCCTGAGGTCATCTGCCTTTGGCCTAAAGAGCAGGAATCTGGACTTCACCAAATAAATCAGAAATACAGACATTGTCATCCTACAAGAAACATGGTATAGAGGAGACGGACCCACTGGTTGCTCTCTAGGTTACAGAGAGCTGGTAGTCCCATCCACCAAACTACCAGGTGTGAAACAGGGAAGGGACTCAGGGGGTATGCTAATTTGGTATAGAGCAGACCTAACTCACTCTATTAAATTAATCAAAACAGGAACATTTTACATTTGGTTAGAAATTCAAAAGGAAATTATCTCAACTGAGAAAAAATGTCCTCCTGTGTGCTACCTATATCCCCCCACTAGAATCCCCATACTTTAATGAAGACAGTTTCTCCATCCTGGAGGGGGAAATCAATCATTTCCAGACCCAGGGACATGTACTAGTCTGTGGCGACCTAAATGCCAGAACTGGACAAGAACCTGACACCCTCAGCACACAGGGGGACAAACACCTACCTGGAGGTGACAGCATTCCCTCCCCCATATGCCCCCCTAGGCACAACTATGACAACATAACCAACAAAAACGGGTCACGACTCCTGCAGCTCTGTCGCACACTGGGTATGTACATAGTCAATGGTATGCTTTGAGGGGACTCCTATGGTAGGTACACCTATAGCGCATCTCTTGGCAGTAGTACTGTAGACTACTTTATCACTGACCTCAACCCAGAGTCTCTCAGAGCGTTCACAGTCAGCCCACTGACACCCCTATCAGACCACAGCAAAATCACAGTCTACTTGAACAGAGCAATACTCAATCATGACGCATCAAAGCCAAAGGAACTGAATAATATTAAGAAATGCTATAGATGGAAGGAAAGTAGTGTTGAAACCTACCAAAAAACAATTAGGAAACAACAAATTCAATCCATTCTAGACAACTTCCTGGACAAAACGTTCCACTGTAATAGTGAAGGTGTAAACTTGGCAGTAGAAAACCTAAACAGTATATTTGACCTCTCAGCTTCCCTATCAAATCTAAAAATATCTAACAGAAAACCAAAGAAAAGTAATAACAGTGATAAATGGTTTGATGAAGAATGCAAAAACCTAAGAAAGAAATTGAGAAACCTATCCAACCAAAAACATAGAGACCCAGAAAACCTGAGCCTACGCCTTCACTATGGTGAATCACTAAAACAATACACTACGGAAAAAGAAGGAACAGCATGTCAGAAACCAGCTCAATGTAATTGAAGAATCCATAGACTCTAACCACTTCTGGGAAAATTGGAAAACACTAAACAAACAACAACACGAAGAGCTATCTATCCAAAACGGAGATGTATGGGTAAACCACTTCTCCAATCTTTTTGGCCCTATAACAGAGAACAAACAGCAAAAAAATATACATGATCAAATGCAAATCTTAGAATCAACTATTAAAGACTACCAGAACCCACTGGATTCTCCAATTACATTGAATGAACTACAGGACAAAATACAAACCCTCCAACCCAAAAAGTCCTGTGGTGTTGATGGTATCCTCAATGAAATGATAAAATATACAGACCACAAATTTCAATTAGCTATACTTAAACTCTTTAACATCATCCTCAGTTCTGGCATCTTCCCCAATATTTGGAACCAAGGACTGATCACCCCAATCCACAAAAGTGGAGACAAATTTGACCCCAATAACTACCGTGGGATATGCGTCAACAGCAACCTTGGGAAAATCCTCTGCATTATCATTAACAGCAGACTAGTTCATTTCCTTAGTGAAAACAATGTACTGAGCAAATGTCAAATTGGCTTTTTACCAAATTACCGTACGACAGACCATGTATTCACCCTGCAAACACTAATTGATAACCAAACCAAAACAAAGGCAAAGTCTTCTCATGCTTTGTTGATTTCAAAAAAGCTTTTGACTCAATTTGGCATGAGGGTCTGCTATACAAATTGATGGAAAGTGGGGTTGGGGGAAAAACATACGACATTATAAAATCCATGTACACAAACAACAAGTGTGCGGTTAAAATTGGAAAAAAACACACACATTTCTTTCCACAGGGCCGTGGGGTGAGACAGGGATGCAGTTTAAGCCCCACCCTCTTCATCATATATATCAACGAATTGGCGAGGGCACTAGAACAGTCTGCAGCACCCGGCCTCACCCTACTAGAATCTGAAGTCAAATGTCTACTGTTTGCTGATCATGTGGTGCTTCTGTCACCAACCAAGGAGGGCCTACAGCAGCACCTAGATCTTCTGCACAGATTCTGTCAGACCTGGGCCCTGACAGTAAATCTCAGTAAGACAAAAATAATGGTATACCAAAAAAGGTCCAGTTGCCAGGACCACAAATACAAATTCCATCTAGACACCGTTGCCCTAGAGCACACAAAAAACTATACATACCTCGGCCTAAACATCAGCGCCACAGGTAACTTCCACAAAGCTGTGAACGATCTGAGAGACAAGGCAAGAAGGGCCTTCTATGCCATCAAAAGGAACATAAAATTTGACATACTGTTACGAACCCCGTGGCTTTAAACGTCTAGGGTGGATGAAGAAGAGACCCGTAACATAATTCATGCAAATTAGAATGATGACATGGAACAGTGAGAACAAAAACTACACGACAACCATAAACTACCGTCAAACATAAAAGGTTTATTTGTGAACACACGGTAAAGGTTTGGGAAAAAGGGCTGAGCAGGACCCAAGAAATGAAACAATAGTGTAAAACACCCCTAAACTGATCTTGCCTGCCTCAAGAACCGCTAAGCTACTGCTAATCATACAGTGGGTGGTCCGCTCAGGTCTAACTAGTGTTTATAGACAGTTCTTTCTACGGGTAATGTATGCCCAAGGGCAGCTTGCTTAACTTCCCCTTTTCCCAGAAACACACAAAGTTACCAAACAGAGTAACCAGCAAATTAGTGAGTACACAAAACACCACAGTATCCATACTCATATACAGAAATAGTCTCACAAAGTTACCAAACAGAGTAACCAGCAACTTAGTGAGTAAACAAAACACAGGACACCACCGTATCCATACTCACATACGGAAATAGTCTCTCTAAGTTACCAAACAGAGTAACCAGCAACTTAGTGAGTAAACAAAACACAGGACACCACAGTATCCATACTCACATACGGAAATAGTCTCTCTAAGTCTCCAAACAGAGTAACCAGCAACTTAGTGAGTAAACAAAACACAGGACACCACAGTATCCATACTCACATACGGAAATAGTCTCTCTCAACAAACACAACTGACCGGCTTTTAAACAATGGGATGTGTGATTGAAAAACCAGAAGCAGGTGGTGCAATGCAGAGGAATGTTGACTGATTGGTCCACCTTAGCAATCAGCAGACACCCCAACGACCACCAATCAGGAACATACAGGACACCTGTGATTAGGGCAGAAGGAGAGGAAAAACACAAAAAGACACAGGATACCTGTATCCGTAACACATACCAATTAGGATCTGGCAAAAAATACTTGAATCAGTTATAGAACCCATTGCCCTTTATGGCTCTGAGGTCTGGGGTCCACTCACCAACCAAGAATTCACAAAATGGGACAAACACCAAATTGAGACTCTACATGCAGAATTCTGCAAAAACATCCTCTGTGTACAACGTAAAACACCAAATAATGCATGCAGAGCAGAATTAGGCCAATACCCGCTAATTATCAAAATCCAGAAAAGAACCGTTAAATTCTATAACCACTTAAAAGGAAGCGATTCCCAAACCTTCCATAACAAAGCCATCACCTACAGAGAGATTAACTTGGAGAAGAGTCCCCTTAGTAAGCTTGTCCTGGGGCTCTGTTCACAAACACAAACAGACCCCACACAGCCCCAGGACAACAACAACAACAACAACAACAACAACAACACAATTAGACCTAACCAATTCATGAGAAAACAAAAAGAGAATTACTAGACACATTGGAAAGAACAAACAAAAAAACAGAGCAAACTAGAATGCTATTTGGCCCTAAACAGAGAGTACACAGTGGCAGAATACCTGACCACTGTGACTGACCCAAACTTAAGGAAAGCTTTGACTATGTACAGACTCAGTGAGCATAGCCTTGCTATTGAGAAAGGCCGCTGTAGGCAGACCTGGCTCTCAAGAGAAGACAGGCTATGTGCACACTGCCCACAAAATGAGGTGGAAACTGAGCTGCACTTTCTAACCTCCTGCCAAATGTATGACCATATTAGAGACACATATTTCCCTCAGATTACAGCGATCCACAAAGAATTTGAAAACAAACCCAATTTTGATAAACTCCCTTATCTACTGGGTGAAAAACCACATTGTGCCATCACAGCTGCAAGATTTGTGACCTGTTGCCACAAGAAAAGGGCAACCAGTGAAGAACAAACACCATTGTAAATACAACCCATATTTATGTTTATTTATTTTCCCATTTGTACTTTAACTATTTGCACATTGTTACAACACTGTATATATACATAATATGACATTTGAAATGTCTTTATTTTTTTGAAACTTCTGTCAACAACAGCATTCTTATTGGCAGACTAAATAGCCTTGGTTTCTCAAATGACTGCCTCGCCTGGTTCACCAACTACTTCTGAGATAGAGTTCAATGTGTCAAATCGGAGGGCCTGTTGTCTGAACCTCTGGCAGTCTCTATGGGGGTGCCACAGGGTTCAATTCTCGGGCCAACTCTATTCCCTGTGTATATCAATGATGTCGCTCTTGCTGCTGGTGACGCTCAGATCCACCTCTATGCGGACGACACCATTTTGTATACATCTGGCCCTTCATTGGACACTGTGTTAACAAACCTCCAAACGAGCTTCAATGCCATACAACTCTCCTTCCGTAGCCTCCAACTGCTCTTAAACACTAGTAAAACTAAATGCATGCTCTTCAACTGAACGCTGCTTGCACCCGCCCACCGACTAGAATCACTACTCTCGGCGGGTCTGACCTAGAGTATGTGGACAACTACAAATACCTAGGTGTCTGGTTAGACTGTAAACTCTCCTTCCAGACTCACATTAAGCATCTCCAATCAAAAGTTAGATCTAAAATCGGCTTCCTATTTCGCAACAAAGCCTCCTTCACCCATGCTGCCAAACATGCCCTCGTAAAACTGACTATCCTACCGATCCTTGACTTGGCGATGTCATTTACAAAATAGCCTCCAACACTCTACTCAGCAAATTGGATGTAGTCTATCACAGTGCCATCCGTTTTGTCACCAAAGCCCCATATACTACCCACCATTGTGACCTGTACGCTCTTGTTGGCTGGCCCTCACTACATATTCGTCGCCAAACCCACTGGCTCCAGGTCATCTATAAATCACTGCTAGGCAAATCCCGCCTTATCTTAGCTCACTGGTCACCATAGCAACACCCACCCGTAGTCTGCGCTCCAGCAGGTATATCTCACTGGTCATCCCCAAAGCCAACACCTCCTTTGGCCGCCATTCCTTCCAGTTCTCTGCTGCCAATGACTGGAACGAACTGCAAAAATCTCTGAAGCTGGAGACTCTTATCTCCCTCACTAACTTTAAGCGTCAGTTGTCAGAGCAGCTTACCGATCACTGCACCTGACACAGCCATTCTGAAATTAGCCCACCCAACTACCTCATCCCCATATTGTTATTTATTTTGCTAATTTGCACCCCAATATCTCTATTTGCACATCATCTTTTGCACATCTATCATTCCAGTGTTAGTGGGGGATGAGAGGAGAGGGGAAAGGAAGGGGTGAGTGTGGAGGTCTGAAGGGGCTTTAGTTACTGGTCCTATAGGGGCTTTAGTTACTGGTCCTATAGGGGCTTTAGTTACTGGTCCTATAGGGGCTTTAGTTACTGGTTCTGTAGGGGCTTTAGTTACTGGTCCTATAGGGGCTTTAGTTACTGGTCCTATAGGGGCTTTAGTTACTGGTCCTATAGGGGCTTTAGTTGGTGTGGGGCTTTAGTTATGGTCCTTGGGAGTTACTGGTCCTGTAGGGGCTTTAGTTACTGGTCCTATAGGGGCTTTAGTACTGGTCCTTAGGGGCTTTAGTTACTGGTCCTTAGGGAGGCTTTAGTTACTGGTCCTATAGGGGCTTTAGTTACTGGTCCTATAGGGGCTTTAGTTACTGGTCCTATAGGGGCTTTAGTTACTGGTCCTATAGGGGCTTTAGTTACTGGTCCTATAGGGGCTTTAGTTACTGGTCCTATAGCTCCTGAGTGGCGCAGTGGTCTAAGGCACTGCATCGCAGTGCTAACTGTGCTACTAGAGATCCTGGTTCGTATCCAGGCTCTGTCGCAGCCGGCCGCGACCGGGAGACTCATGGGCGGCGCACAATTGGCCCAGCGTCGTCCAGGGTAGGGGAGGGAATGGCCGGCAGGGATGTAGCTCAGTTGATAGAGCATGGCGTTTGCAACGCCAGGGTTGTGGGTTCGTTTCCCATGGGGGGCCAGTATAAAAATAAAAAAAAATGTATTCACTAACTGTAAGTCGCTCTGGATAAGAGCGTCTGCTAAATGACTAAAATGTAAATGTAAATGTCTATAGGGGCTTTAGTTACTGGTCCTATAGGGGCTTTTGGTCTTTATGGTTTCTGTAGGGGCTTTTTCCTTGTTACTGGTCCTTAGGGTTAGTTACTGGTCCTATAGGGCTGTATGGGGCTTAGTTACTGGTCCTATAGGGGCTTTAGTTACTGGTCCTGTATGGGCTTTAGTTACTTGTCCTATAGGGGCTTTAGTTACTGGTTCTGTAGGGGCTTTAGTTACTGGTTCTGTATGGGCTTTAGTTACTTGTCCTATAGGGGCTTTAGTTACTGGTTCTGTAGGGGCTTTTGTTCTAGCCATAACACACTTGATTCAACACCTGATTCAGCTAATCAAGGTCTTGATGAGTAGCAGATTAGTTGAGTCAGGTGTGTTAATGTTGGGATGGAACAAACACCCCTCAAACCCCGTGGGTCTCTGGAGCACACATATCACCACAACAGAAACAGTGCTGTCTAAACACCACACAGCTAAATCAACACTGACCCTGAATGAAGCCGTGTGGGTAGGTGTGTTTGCGTGTGTGTGTGTGTGTGCCTGTGTGTGTGTGTGTGTTTGCGTGTGTGTGTGTGTGCATGCGTGTGTTGGTATGTGTCTATATTTCGACTCCCCTGCTAAATATACATTCCAGTCAGGCCCAGTTGACCCAATCAGCGATGCCTTTGATGCTATGCTCACTTCAAAGGAAGATGCCATCACTTTCAACTTCAATGTATTCATTCAACATCTATCTTTAGCATGTCCTGCCCCATATTGCCAGGGAGGAGAAAATCTGGACAATGCATATTCATGTTGGAGGAACACAAAACACCTAACTGAGTCTTTAGACTCTCCCCCCCTCTCTCTCTCTCTCTCTCTCTCTCTCTCTATCTCTCTCTCTCTCTCTCTCTCTCTCTCTCTCTCTCTCTCTCTCTCTCTCTCTCTCTCTCTCTCTCTCTCTCTCTCTCTCTCATATCTCTCTCTCTCTCTCTCTCTCTCTCTCTCTCTCATATCTCTCTCTCTCTCTCTCTCTCTCTCTCTCTCTCTGTCATCTCTCTATCTATCTCTCTCACTCGCTCTCTCTCTCTCTCTCTCTCTCTGTCAGCTCTCTCTCTATATATTTCTCTCTCTCTCTCTCTCTCTCTCTCTCTCTCTCTCTCTCTCTCTCTCTCTCTCTCTCTCTCTCTCTCTCTCTCTCTCTCTCTCTCTCTCTCTCTCTCTCTCTCTCTCTCTCTCTCTCTCTCTCTCTCTCTCTCTCTCTCTCTCATCTCTCATCTTTCTCTCTCTATCCTGTCTTGTTCTGCCTAAATTATGCCATAAATTAATTTGGGAAAGAACTCCAAGTGCCCTTCATATACTGATTAGTAACTGGCCTATCCAGTTAACCCTCTACCCTCCTGCCCTGGCTGCTCGTCTGATGTGTGGTATTTAGGTAAGAGGGGAGAGGGGGAGAGAGGGAGGAGAAGAGGATGTGACTGGTAGATGAGGAATAGTAAAGGGGGATGAGTAGGCGATGGCGAGCAGAGAGGGAAGATGAGGTGAGAGGAGTGGGGGATGAGAGGAGAGGGGAAAGAAAAGGGGTGAGTGTGGAAGGAGAGGTGAGAGGAGTGGGGGATGAGAGAAGAGGGGAAAGGAAGGGGTGAGTGTGGAAGGAGGGGGTGAGAGGAGTGGGGAAGAGAGAAGAGGGGAAAGGAAGGGGTGAGTGTGGAAGGAGGGGGTGAGAGGAGTGGGGGATGAGAGGAGAGGGGAAAGGAAGGGGTGAGTGTGGAAGGAGGGGGTGAGAGGAGTGGAGGATGAGAGGAGAGGGGAAAGGAAGGGGTGAGTGTGGAAGGAGAGGTGAGAGGAGAGGAGTGGGGGAAGAGAGAAGAGGGGAAAGGAAGGGGTGAGTGTGGAAGGAGGGGGTGAGAGGAGTGGGGGATGAGAGGAGAGGGGAAAGGAAGGGGTGAGTGTGGAAGGAGAGGTGAGAGGAGTGGGGGATGAGAGGAGAGGGGAAAGGAAGGGGTGAGTGTGGGAGGAGGGGGTGAGAGGAGTGGAGGAAGAGAGGAGATGGGGCAGGGTTGAAAGGGTGAGTGTGGAAAGAGAGGTGAGGAGAGGGAGAGGGTGAAGGGGGTGAAGGGGTGGGTGTGGAAGCATTGTGTGGTCTTGCTATAAAGAGCAGCTGGGATAGCAAAGTGCAGGAACAGGTTAATGTGTGTGATTGTAGGGTAGGAGCAGATGTCCCACCCCAAAAAATACATTTTTTAAAGGAACTCAGTTCGATTTTAAACTTACTCTTGAAAGTTGTAATCGTAGAATGCACAAGGTGCAATTTCGAAATTGGGTAGTGCATCATCAGTTTTCCTCTTGTCATGTTAGTCATTGCAAACCTTAGAGAGATATTTATAACTATAAATGTCCAGATCAACAAGCCCATGTCAGCTAACATTTTTTTATTTAGTTTCTTTAGCCCATAGATATTGTTGTAATTTTTTTAGTCACGGAAATATCACATGAATACACATTAGACTTGGCAAAACGTATAGAAATGCAAGAAAATTAGCTTTAAAACTGCTACATTTTCTTTGCACACCATGACAAAATGTGTAGAATTGCAGGAAATAAGCTTTAAACCTGCAAAATGTTCTCCAACAACAAGAGGGGTGTGAACAGTTTGTGTCTTGTGCTCATAGAAATAAACATGATGCGTGCGCGCAGGATGTCACCAAATGCTGGAAGGGGGGCCCCTAGTGAAAAAGTTTGGGAACCCCTGGTCTAGGTCTGCTGTATGGTTTACAGGCAGAAACCTGCAGCATGGCCTTGCTATGAAGTGACCTGGGATCTCTATACATAACAGAGATCACATGCCATAACATTCTCCCCCAGTGTGTATGGGTATGTGTGTATGTGTGTGTGTATGTGTGTGTGTGTGTGTGTGTGTGTGTGTGTGTTTGTTTAACGTATGGCCCCTCTCATCTCCCACAGTGGTCATTAAATCAGGGCAAGTAAACAGAGTGAAGCAGACCAGAGGTTTCGACAGACCAGGGGTGAGTCAGACCAGAGGGGGAGACAGACCAGAGGGGGAGACATACCAGAGGGGGAGACATACCAGAGGGTGAGACAGACAGACCAGAGGGTGAGACAGAACAGAGGGTGAGACAGACAGACCAGAGGGTGAGGCAGACAGTCCAGAGGGTGAGACAGAACAGAGGGTGAGACAGACAGACCAGAGGGTGAGGCAGACATTCCAGAGGGTTAGACGGACCAGAGGGTTAGACAGACCAGAGGGGGAGACAGACCAGAGGGTGAGACAGACAGACCAGAGGTGAGACAGACCAGAGGATGAGACAGACAGACCAGAGGTGATACAGACCAGAGGGTGAGACAGATAGACCAGAGGTGAGACAGACCAGAGGGTGAGACAGATAGACCAGAGGTGAGACAGACCAGAGGGTGAGACAGATAGACCAGAGGGTGAGACAGACAGACCAGAGGGTGAGACAGACAGACCAGAGGGTGAGACAGACCAGAGGGTGAGACAGACAGACCAGAGGTGAGACAGGCAGGCAGTCGGACAAACACAGCTGGTAAAGCAAGAGTTCTCTACACTGAACGGAAACTCCAGGATAAACTATTTGGAATAGCCTGAACCTACAGTGTCCAAAACCAAAGATCCAGCTGCCTCTCTCTCTCTCTCTCTCTCTCTCTCTCTCTCTCTCTCTCTCTCTCTCTCTCTCTCTCTCTCTCTCTCTCTCTCTCTCTCTCTCTCTCTCTCTCTCTCTCTCTCTCTCTCTCTCTCTCTCTCTCTCTCTCTCTCTCTCTCTCTCTCTCTCTCTCTCTCTCTCTCTCTCTCTCTCTCTCTCTCTCTCTCTCTCTCTCTCTCTCTCTCTCTCTCTCTCTCTCTCTCTCTCTCTCTCTCTCTCTCTGAACACACAGAGGCCTCATCGTTCTACAGGGTCTAGTGTGTTTAGACTATATTACCCTATATATTTTTGTAAGTATCTGTTACGTTTCAGTTAGGGGTGTGCCGAGTCATAGCCGCGGGAAGTAGTTTGGGGGGGAGGGAATGCTGTGATTTGCAGAAATAATTATTGCCCGCGCTGAAGACGTCTATATGGGTCATTTGGTTTAGCACAGTTATCTGATAATACTTGTCGAATATAAAAATACTTGCTTGATATATGTTTTCCAGTTTCTTGAAAAACTTTGCAAATGCAACTTATTTCTATGTGAAAACTGAAATGGTCTATTCATTCCTTTTAATAGACACTCTTATCCAGAGCAACTTACAGTAGTGACTGCATACATTTTCATACTTTGTTGTACTGGTCCCCCGTGGGAATCGAAACAACAACCCTAGCATTCTCATCACATCACATCATCACAAACCACTTACTGTATTGTGCATTGTTTTTCTTCGTGGTGATCGAAAGTCTACAGGTACAAACCTAGATGACCAGCCTATGTACAATACAGTGAAGGACATTTAAATTAAGTGGTTTGTAAGGATGGTAAATTAATACTGCACAAAAAAGTATTTAATTTGATGTGGATGTTTTGTGTCTTTCCCATAACTTTGCACCTTTTGATGTAAATGTTTGAGGACAGGGTTTTGTTCTTTCTGGATTCCATTAAAAAAGCAATCGCAGAGAAAGGAACAGGGAAACAACTCTTACAATTACAACTATTGAATACTGCAAGATACTGTTCTTAATTACACAACTACCTTTTTTGCCAAAGTGGAGATGCTGATTTTATTTTTTGCCTGCGCTACAGACACTCTATCGTTCCGCTTTTGTATTTATTTTTTAAATATTTTTTTCAGGGGGCGCTGCAGCACCATCAGCACACCTCGGCTATGTACCGAGTAGTCAGACAAAACAAGTACCGTAACGGGCAATCTTCTGGATACGACTATGATTAGAGTATTTATTTTTATTTTTTATTATCCGTCATTTTCGGGTGCTAGCATGCATCTTTGTCATGTCAGTCAGCCATGTGTGAGGTTCTACGTGGTCTAAATAACTCAACTGGCTAGTTTGCCTGTCTGTAAAGAAAATGGTGGACTGATCCTGCTGTTCTGATTGGATAGAGTGAAGCTGTATTTTTCTGTCCACTCGCTTCATAATTTCACCTGATACATTTTTTCTCACATTTTCGGTCTGATCATTTAGATCGCTGCTGCCTGCTACTATGATAAATCAAAATGGCGAGGACGTTTGCTATGAAGTTATCAATGTGCATAATATCTAACAAGCGGGGCAATTGTACGGAAAAAATATGAAACGCTAATGCGCAGTTTGACTGAGTGACAGCAAACTTGGCTGCCCGCTGCAAATTTAGGACAAACAGAGAGACACACACACACACACCCCTCCTCGCGCTGCTCCTAATCTCACGAGTATCATCCGATCCGACTGTCAACTGCCAATTTACAGATACGATTACGAATATGAGCAGTGGCGACGGGTCATTCAGAGCCCCACCTGTTAAGCAAAATAAATAAATAATCATAATATTTGTAATTGTATTTTATATTTTCTGTTTTGCATTTTATTTTTGCATTAATACGTGTCACATATCAGTTTGCAAACAACATAAACAAAATAGATAATTGAGTTAATAAAGCCACATACAAACATGGTGTTTCAGCCTAGCTCAGTGCTTTCTGTGGTGGTGGGGCAGCCAGAGGAAAATACGGAGCATAGGGGTTGGTAATGTTCTCTAGTTGTGCCGTGATTGGCTCAGTATTCTGTCACTCATGAGGACACTACGTCACCGCAAAATCTATGGGTAGAGCTCGAAAATTCAAGCCCCTTGGGTGCTGTTGGAAGTTCGAAATCGCAAATTCAACAATGAGTGCTAAGGCCCCACTGCAGCCCTGGGTTCGATCCCAGGCTGTGTCACAGACGGCTGTGACCGGGAGAACCATGAGGCGGCGCTCAATTGGCCCAGCATCGTCCGGGTTAGGGAAGGGTTTGGCCGGCTGGGATGTCCTTGTCTCATTGTGCTCTAGCGACTACTTGTGGTGGGCCGGGTGCCTGCAAGCTGACCTGGGTATTCAGTTCGACAGTGTTTCCACTGACACATTGGTGCAGCTGGCTTACAGGTGTTAGGCCTACTGCTGCTAGGTAGCTCTCTCTCTGCTCTCCCCCTCCCCTCTGTCTGTCCTTGATTGCAGGAGTGAAGTCTGGTGTGCGGGAGTCAGGGTTCCAGCTGCAGCTCATTCACCATAATCACCTCAGCCTTTAAGGTCAAACTTTCCACTCATCGTCAGATCATAGTCAAGACAACCATGTTAGTCTCGCTGCCGACTCAACCTGTCTGTTTTCGTTCTTGTGTTTTTTGGACTGTTTATTTACTTTTTCTCCTGTGCCACAGATATTTGGAACCTGACTCCTGCCTCCCTTCACTCCTGCCACCACCATCCTGCTCTCCACTATCGGGCCTCTCCTTTGGACTCACCACGGACACTAGGACATTACGGTACCACACCTGCCCTGACCTGGATCTGTACCCTCCCCTGTAACCTGGACTTGCTCTTCCCCATTTATTGGCCTGCTATTGAACATTATAATAAACCTGTTAAAACTTCTCTGGCTTGGTGTACTTGTCTGCATTTGGGTTCTATCCAGTTAAATCATAACAGTATGATCTAACCAACATGAACCCAGCAGACAGTAGCTCGGATACCACCCCAGAGTGCACTCAAATTTGGACTGCCATAGCCAATCAGGGCATTCTACTTGGCCAACATGATACCCTGTTTAAGGCGATTGCTGAGGACAGTCAGGTGCTGCTTAATCAGGTTCAATTACTCACCAATCAAGTGTCTGCCCTTACTACCCCTTCAGCCCAGATCAGAGAGCCTTTTGTTCCTGCTCCAGAGCGCTATGACGGGAACATGGGAACCTGTGGCGATTTTTTTGACTCAATGCTCGTTCTAGTGTTTAACACACCCCTCCTACGCCTCAGAACGTTTCCTCTTATCAACTCTACTAGCGGTTCCCTCGTGCCTGAGATCGGTCTGGGAGGTCTCGGACATTGCAGCTTCTGCCTTCTCCACGGATGGGAGGTTTTACTCTGGCAAGGTTTTTTTTCTCTTGCAGGGGGCTCGTAGTGTGGGGAGATGGCAGTGGAGTTTCGGACTTTAGCAGCAGTGAGTGGTTGGAATGCGAGGCATTACAAGGAGTGTTCATCAATGCTTTGTCTGAGACTTTAAAAGATGAATTGGTGTCATATATAATCCCTCGCTGATAATCTTATTTCACTCACTATCAGGTTGGATAATCGGATTCGGGGCCTGCTGGGAGTGTTGTTCCAAGCAACCTGTCTGTCATAACAACAAGCGAGCAGTGTGTCAAGAAGCAGTGCGGCTCCACCAAGTCTGTAGGGGAGTTGCAGCGATGAGACAAGATCGTAACTACCATGAGACAAGATCGTAACTACCATTTGGATATCACGAAAAAGGGAGTAACACCATGGGCCAGAAAAGTTTGAATAATTTGGCCATGATGTCAATCCAGCATGATTTCTGCCACTTTCAAAACAACTGGAAACTCAGAACTGGGAAATCTCAGACTTCAGTGAGTTCAAGACAACTGGGAACTCGGATAAAACTAGCTCCGACTGGGAAAATACGGAAAACGGTCATCCAACTCAGAATTCCAAGTATGGATTTCGGGCCTCTTTCAGGAGCCCACAAGAAGGACCGCCGCGCCACCTTCCTGTTCAAGTGAGCACAGCACAACAAGGTGAGTCCAAAAATGTCTTGTATGCTGCTGCATAAATGATGTAATATGCCAGGGAGATATGTATACTGTAGCTAAGAAAGTAATACTAAGCATATGTTGTGTAGTAAGCTGTTAGTAGCCCATGTGCCTCACCCTAATCATTTAGTCCCTTTCCTCCCTCGTAACTTAGCCTACTGTTCTGACTTGGTGGTGCACACATAGCCTATAGCCTGTTTTAGAGAAATGTCATCATCCAATATTGTAAGAGCTTTCATTGTCTGCTTATATGCCCCTTTTATTTATTCTGACTTGGTGTACAGAGAGAATACTGTAAGAATGGCCCATGTTCTGAATTCTGTCACTGTACATTTAAAAAGTGCTGAACAAATAGTTATACTGACTACGTCCGTCCTAGCTCGCTCATTAATGTCTTAATCTAAATTACAGATTGCCTCTTATGCGCTCGTCATTCCCTTATGCCAAAGTTTGTACATCTCAATTGTCAGTAGAAACTACATTTGTTTAAGCAAGTCAGCCATATCAGCTATGTTTTTTTAAAAGGCAGTAAATGAGGCTAAATGAACTGTTTCGCTGCCAGACAAGGCACCGCTGATAGCCAGGTGTAGCGGTGGTAAGGATTCACTCCATGGTGCTGAAAAGAAAGCTCTGCTGTTGGGACAGCTTTGTGGACACTGATTGTCACCATTATAGTGCAATTAATGTATTGTTTAGTGTTGTGTTGTGGTTTGAAGTCCCTCTATTTTCACCTCGTTTCCACCCTGGTTCATCAGACAAACAGCTACCCTTGTAACGAGGAAATTGCTTGTAAAACTGAATCTGCCAGTGTGTGTAATCGCCTCAAATTGGACAGATTTGGGAGGGGAGTGGGGGTTGATTTTACGAGCAGTTGGTAAATAAACACAAATAAAACGACAAGCAGGTTTACATCAACAGAGAAATGTTTTCTAACCCTGACGTCTAGACTGTTAATGTTGGCACTGTTTCTTGGGGGGACCCCCTGCCCTTGATAATGACTTATTCTTCTGTAGATGGTCTGTGTCTGCATGTGTATGTGTATGTGTGTGTATATGTGAGCATGTGTGTCCCAGTCTGTGTGTGAGTGTGTCCCTGTCTGTGTGTGTGTATGTGTGTGTGTGTGTCCCTGTCTGTGTGTGTGTGTGAGCATGTGTGTCCCTGTCTGTGTGTGTGTGTCTGTGTGTGTGTGTGTGTGTGTGTATACCATTGGACTGATTGTGCTGTATGAGTCTGTCTGGGAGTGATAAAGTCATGGAGCTCTCATAAATAAAGTCCTAATGAGCCCCTCCACCCTTCACTCTCATGATGACTGCAGCATCCACAGCGATGTGTGTGGGACTACATGTGGTCTCCAGGTGTACAACGCCCTTCTCCCTACACACATGCACGCACACACACTCCTGTCTACTCTTTTCGAGTCATGTAGTCCAGATCTTCAAAAAGTTATACAGCTGCACCATTGAGAGCCTTTTGACTGGCTGCATCACCGCTTGGTATGGCGGTGGTGCTGTGGTGCTGTGGGTCGTCGGGTGAGGTTGTGTCTCTCTCTGGCGGGAGGTAAGCTTGGCTTAGATGGTTTATATGGTGTCGAGTAAAGCTTAAACCATGTATTTAGATTGTAGTTAGGTATTGTAAGTAGTTATCGTAGGTTATTGTAGTTATCGTAGGTCATTGTATGTAATTATTGTAGGTAAGTATTGTATTCGGCTGAGCCCTGTGAAGCACGAGGCTAGCTAACCCACTACCTGGACTAACTAGCGGGTAGCTACTGGTAACTATTAGCAACTGTGGATAGTTGTTTCACGCTTGAGAGTACCTGTAATTATGCCAGCTAGCTGCCTACAATAATTACATACAATAATTGCCTACCGTTCAGCTGTTTTTCTAACCTCATTGTCTGAAGCGTTAACGTTAGGTAGTTAGTAGCTACTGTGCTCGAAATGTAGCTAGCTTGTTGCTACCTGGATAGCTAACTGAACAATAGCTGGAACGACCTAGCGAACAGACGCGAACTGGCTGAGTCAATTCAGTGGCTAGCTTTGCACTTGGCTGGCTAACAGTAGCTACTAGGGGTAAGTTATAACCTACATTTGTGTTTTGTTTTTACTTACTGGTAACCAGAGTCGTTCAAGGGAATTCGGGACATGGGTGACTAGTTAACATTAGCTTGGCTCTCTCTGTGTGTGGTCATGCCGTGGGAGGAGTTTTTTATTTTCGTTGTCAGAGAGCAATGGCTAGCTAGTATGCTAACTATTCTAGCTAACTAACTGGCTGAATAGGTTGACGACGGACTCTCTCAAGCTGTCGGGACTAACCCAGAACTTTACACAACGTTAGACACGGACACGAAGGATCTGCTTGGCGTGTTGACACACTGGTGGTTTGTTGTGGCTGAGTATTGGTGCTAAACCGTGTTGTTGGCGGCTGGCATGCTAGTTAGCTGTGGCGTCATAGGATTCGGTGCCCTGGACGGTTTTCACGGAAGAATACTGTACCAAGTTAGCTAACTGAATAAACTAAGTTAGTCTATTCCTAGAAAACATTGAACCGCTGTAGTTTACAACAATTATAGTTTCTGAGGTGGAAGTTGGGAGAGTTATATTTGGGTGTTTCAGTGAAACGTAAGTAGGGAGGCCCCGCTCTCTCGCTTTCCCAGATGTTTAGTTCATTTCATTCCGATCTCCTTTGCATTATTGTAGCCATTTTCTGTAGCCTGTCAACTATATGTCTGTCAATCCCTGTTCTCTCCTCTCCGCACAGGCTATACAAACACCTCACACCGCGTGGCTGCTGCCACTCTAACCTGGTGATCCCTGCACGCACGACCCACGTGGAGTTCCAGGTCTCCGGCAGCCTCTGGAACTGCTGTTCTGCGGCCAACAAGACAGAGTTCATCTCAGCCTATGCTACCCTCCAGTCCCTCGACTTCTTGGCGCTGACGGAAACATGGATTACCACTGAAAACACTGCTACTCCTACTGCTCTCTCCTCGTCTGACCATGTGTTCTCCCATACCCCGAGAGCATCTGGTCAGCGGGGTGGTGGCACAGGAATCTTCATCTCTCCCAAGTGGACATTCTCTCTTTCTCCCCTGACCCATCTGTCTATCTCCTCATTTGAATTCCATGCTGTCACAGTCACTAGCCCATTCAAGCTTAACATCCTTGTCATTTATCACCCTCCAGGTTCCCTTGGAGAGTTCATCAATGAGCTTGACGCTTTGATAAGTTCCTTTCCTGAGGATGGCTCACCCCTCACAGTTCTGGGTGACTTTAACATCCCTACGTCTACCTTTGACTAATTTCTCTCTGCCTCCTTCTTTCCACTCCTCTCCTCTTTTGACTCACCCTCTCACCGTCCCCCCTACTCACAAGGCAGGCAATACGCTTGACCTCATCTTTACTAGATGCTGTTCTTCTACTAATCTCACTGCAACTCCCCTCCAAGTCTCCGACCACTACTTTGTATCCTTTTCTCTCTCGCTCTCCTCCAACACTACTCACTCTGCCCTTACTCAGATGGTAATGCGCCGTCGCAACCTTCGCTCTCTCTCTCCCGCTACTCTCTCCTCTTCCATCCTATCATCTCTTCCCTCTGCTCAATTCTTCCCCCTCCAATCTCCTGATTCTGCCTCCTCAACCCTCCTCTCCTCCCTTTCTGCATCCTTTGACTCTCTATGTCCCCTATCCTCCCGGCCGGCTCGGTCCTCCCCTCCTGCTCCGTGGCTTGACGACTCATCGCGAGCTCACAGAACAGGGCTCCGGGCAGCCGAGTGGAAATGGAGGAAAACTAGACTCCCTGCGGACTTGGCATCTTTTCACTCCCTCCTCTCTACATTTTCTTCCTCTGTTTCTGCTGCTAAACCCACTTTCTACCACTCTAAATTCCAAGCATCTGCCTCTAACCCTAGGAAGTTCTTTGCCACCTTCTCCTCCCTGCTGAATACTCCTCCCCCCTCTCTCTCCATTTTGAAAAGAAGGTTGACGACATCCGATCCTCGTTTGTTAAGTCAAATGACACCGCTGGTCCTGCTTACACTGCCCTACCCTGTGCTTTGACTTCTTTCTCCCCTCTCTCTCCAGATGAAATCTTGCGACTTGTGCCGGCCGCCCAACAACCTGCCCGCTTGACCCTATCCCCTCCTCTCTTCTCCAGACCATTTCCGGAGACCTTCTCCCTTACCTCACCTCACTCATCAACTCATTTTTGACCGCTGGCTATGTCCCTTCCGTCATCAAAAGAGCGAGAGTTGCATCCCTTCTCAAAAAACCTACACTCGATCCCTCCGATGTCAACAACTACTGACCAGTATCCCTTCTTTCTTTTCTCTCCAAAACTCTTGAGCGTGCCGTCTTTAGCCAACTATCTTGCTATCTCTCTCAGAATGACCTTATTGATCCAACCAGTCAGGTTTCAAGACTGGTCATTCAACTGAGACTGCTCTTCTCTGTGTCACGGAGGCTCTCCGCACTGCTGAAGCTAACTCTCTCTCTCCTCTGCTCTCGTCCTTCTAGACCTATCTGCTGCCTTTGATACTGTGAACCATCAGATCCTCCTCTCCACCCTCTCCGAGCTGGGCATCTCCGGCGTGGCTCACTCTTGGATTGTGTCCTACCTGACAGGTCGCTCCTACCAGGTGGCGTGGCGAGAATCTGTCTCCGCACCACGTGCTCTCACCACTGGTGTCCCCCAGGGCTCAGTTCTAGGCCCTCTCCTATTCTCGCTATACACCAAGTCACTTGGCTCTGTCATATCCTCACATGGCCTTTCCTATCATTCCTACGCAGACGACACACAGTTAATCTTCTCCTTTCCCCCTTCTGATAACCAGGTGGTGAATTGCATCTCTGCATGTCTGGCAGACATATCAGTGTGGATGACGGATCACCACCTCAAGCTGAACCTCGGCAAGACGGAGCTGCTCTTCCTCCCGGGGAAGGACTGCCCGTTCCATGATCTCGCCATCACGGTTGACAACTCCGTTGTGTCCTCCTCCCAGAGTGCAAAGAGCCTTGGCGTGACCCTGGACAACACCCTGTCGTTCTCCGCTAACATCAAGGCGGTGACCCAATCCTGTAGGTTCATATTCTACAACTTTCGCAGAGTACGACCCTGCCTTACACAGGAAGCGGCACAGGTCCTAATCCAGGCACTTGTCATCTCCCGTCTGGATTACTGCAACTCGCTGTTGGCTGGGCTCCCTGCCTGTGCCATTAAACCCCTACAACTCATCCAGAACGCCGCAGCCCGTCTGGTGTTCGACCTTCCCAAGTTCTCTCATGTCACCCCGCTCCTCCGCACACTTCACTGGCTTCCAGTTGAAGCTCGCATCTGCTACAAGACCATGGTGCTTGCCTACGGAGCTGTGAGGGGAACGGCACCTCCTTACCTTCAGGCTCTGATCAGTCCCTACACCCAAACGAGGGCACTACGTTCATCCACCTCTGGCCTGCTGGCTCCCGTACCTCTGCAGAAGCACAGTTCCCGCTCAGCCCAGTCAAAACTGTTCGCTGCTCTGGCACCCCAATGGTTGAACAAGCTCCCTCACGACGCCAGGACAGCGGAGTCACTCACCACCTTCCGGAGACACTTGAAACCCCCACCTCTTTAAGGAATACCTGGGATAGGATAAAGCAATCCTTCTCCCCCAAAAAAAAAAAAAAAAAAACTATTGTAAAGTGGTTGTCCCACTGGCTATCATAAGGTGAATGCACCAATTTGAAAGTCGCTCTGCATAAGAGCGTCTGCTAAATGACGAAAATGTAAATGTAAATGCAACTGCTTGGCATCCGACCACAAGGTGCTACAGAGGGTAGTGCGTACGGCCCAGTACATCACTGGAGCCGAGCTTCCTGCCATCCAGGACCTCTATACCAGGCGGTGTCAGAGGAAGGCCCTATAAATTGTGAAAGACTCCAGCCACCTAAGTCATTGACTGTTTTCTCTGCTACTGAACAGCAAGCGGTACCGATGCACCAAGCCATAAGACTGCTAAACAGTTAGTCTGGGTAGTTATTTGGTTAATTATTTAACTATCTGCATTGACCCTTTTTGCACTAACTTTTTTGACTCATCACATACGCTGCTGCTACTGTTTATTATCTGTCACTTTATTCCTAGTCATGTACATATCTACCTCAATTACCTCGTACCCCTGCACATCGTATATAGCCAAGTTATCGTTACTCATTGTGTATTTATTATTACTTTTATTATTACGTGTTTTACTTTTCTATTATCTCTCTATTGTCTTTCTCTCTACATTGTTGTGAAGGGCCTGTAAGTCAGCATTTCACTGTTAGTCTACACCTGTTGTTTACGAAGCATGTGACAAATAAGAGAGATCACAGACACAAGATGACACATACACTGAAACTAACTCTTGACTACTCAGGCAGAAATAACAGAACACACTGAAACTAACTCTTGACTATTCAGGCAGAAATAACAGAACATGCTTCCTAATTGTTTCTGTGGAACACTCTGTCGCTGTAGAACTGGTTGGTATAAAGAGAGCTTGTGAACGTAACCCCAATTATCCCCCTCTGCCTCTCCCTCCTTCATTATCCCCCTCTACCTCTCCCTCCTTCATTATCCCCCTCTGCCTCTCCCTCCTTCATTATCCCCCTCTACCTCTCCCTCCTTCATTATCCCCCTCTGCCTCTCCCTCCTTCATTATCCCCCTCTGCCTCTCCCTCCTTCATCCCTCCAAGACTCCTGAGTGGCGCAGTGGTCTAAGGCACTGCATCGCAGTGCTAACTGTGCCACTAGAGATCCTGGTTCGAATCCAGGCTCTGTCGCAGCCGGCCTCGACCGGGAGACTCATGGGCGGCGCACAATTGGCCCAGCGTCGTCCAGGGTAGGGGAGGGAATGGCCGGCAGGGATGTAGCTCAGTTGATAGAGCATGGCGTTTGCAACGCCAGGGTTGTGGGTTTGATTCCCACGGGGGGCCAGTATAAAAAAATATATATGTATTCACTAACTGTAAGTTGCTCTGGATAAGAGCGTCTGCTAAATGACTAAAATATAAATGTAATTATCTGCCTCTCCCTCCTTCATTATCCCCCTCTGCCTCTCCCTCCTTCATTATCCCCCTCTGCCTCTCCCTCCTTCATTATCCCCCTCTGCCTCTCCCTCCTTCATTATCCCCCTCTACCTCTTTCTCCTTCATTATCTCCCTCCTTCATTATCCCCCTCTGCCTCTTTCTCCTTCATTATCCCCCTCTCCCTCTTTCTCTTTCATTATCCCCCTCTACCTCTTTCTCCTTCATTATCCCCCTCCGCCTCTCCCTCCTTCATTATCCCCCTCTGCCTCTCCCTCCTTCATTATCCCCCTCTGCCTCTCCCTCCTAAATGATCAGCCATGCCTCTGTCAGGTTGATTAACTACCTGTTCTCTACCTCTCTAGAATATTATCTATGGCTCCGTCACTACTCACTAAAATTACAGGAGACACAGTGCTTAACAACTACTACACGGTAAAAGGGGTCTTTCATTTCATAGAATTTCATGGGGGTGAGGGGGTTCAGACTTTACTACATTTCATAGTTTGATTCATTTTTTTAAAGGTTTGTTAAACCAAAAATTTACAGAAATTACAATCAAACTAGTGGAAAAGGCGAAAAGGTGAACTTGCAAATTACAATAATTTATTCTCGTACTGTATCTGGCCGTCCATGTTGACACACACAGGCTGAATTTACACAGGCAGTACAATTCAGATATTGTTTTTCACTAATTGGTCTATTGAAAGATCTGAAGTAAACAGAGCTGATGTAAACAGATCTGATGTGATTGGTCAAAAGACCAATTAGTGGAAAAAATATCAGAATTGGGCTGCCTGTGTAAACGCAGCCACAGAGACACAGCACATGCAAAGCCATCAATTACTGTGAGTCATTAATACTTCTTTCATATCTCAATGGGCCCAGGCCAGAAAGTAACCTATATTTGACTTACTGAATGAGGGATCATTTAGTTGATGATTTGTGACTCAGAAGAGGGGAGAGAGGGAGAGAGGGAGAGGAAGGGAGAGGAAGGGAGAGGAAGGGAGAGAGGGAGAGAGGGAGAGGAAGGGAGGGGAAGGGAGAGAGGGAGAGGAAGGGAGAGGAAGGGAGAGAGGGAGAGAGGGAGAGGAAGGGAGAGGAAGGGAGAGGAAGGGAGAGAGGAAGAGGAAGGGCGATGAAGGGAGTGACAGAAAGAAGGTGAGAGGGAGAACAAGAACGAGAAAGTGGGAGGGAGAGAGAGAGAGAGAGAGAGAGAGAGAGAGAGAGAGAGAGAGAGAGAGAGAGAGAGAGAGAGAGAGAGAGAGAGAGAGAGAGAGAGAGAGAGAATGGAAGGAGGGAGTAGGCGTTTAGTTCCACAGATAATCACAAGTCTGAGTTTTTTGTCAAGGTGAGAGAACTCAAGTGAACTAGTTGGCTGAACTCAAGTGAACTAACTAGCTGAACTCAAGTGAACTAACTAGCTGAACTCAAGTGAACTAACTACCTCAGGTTTCTCCAACTGGTCGATCCCCAGCTCAACAAACAATTCTGAAAGTACATGCAATTCTCACGTGTTCCACCACAAACTGTCATTAACAAATCGCACAAGTATCAGACACCAGCAACTATCAAATCAACACAACATTGACATTATTCCACCCCCGGTTAGCCACCATTATCTTAAAAAGCCAAATCTAACACAATATCTGCCAATTAATTTCGAGCAATATTGCCCGTCTGTCTGTGTGGTGCACACGTTTGTCTTTCACTCCGTGTCTAGCCAATTGATGTGAAAACCGTCTTGTGGGTTGGCAGAAATCCTTTCCCCAAAACCTTCTCAATTAAATGTTAACTGCAAAGTAGGCTTACCTGACAGAGGTGTCTCATAGGTAAGTATATACATAACCATCACTAGACCGGCACATTAGAAGGCACATTCCTCACTTGCTAGATGTGCTATTTAAGGACCAGATGCGCAATTATAGAGTAATTACACAAATAAAATCTACATTTGTTAGTTTTTCTTCCAGACCTAAAACAAAATGTTATTCTATTGCGATTTAAGCAGTGACATGGACTCAGAACATCCAATTTCATTGTTTCTCTATGAACAATTGTAATTTCGAGAGTGAAAAACAAAAAAATATATAAAATCAGGAAAAATAAAACGGAGAAAATTTGTGTCACGCCCTGATCGAGAGAACTCTTGTTGGTTGGGTCAGGGTGTGAGTTTTCTGTTGAGATCTATGTTAGTGTATTTCTATGCTGTAGATCTAGGTTGATCTTTCTATGTTTGGCCGGGTGTGGTTCCCAATCAGAGGCAGCTGTTGCTCGTTGTCTCTGATTGGGGATCATACTTAGGCGAACTGGTTGCCTCCCTTAGTGGTGGGATCTTGACTCGTGTTTGTGTTCCTGTTTGGCTTGTTGTGAGTATAGCCCGTAGCCCGTAGCCCGTAGCCCGTAGCCCGTAGCCCGTAGCCCGTAGCCCGTAGCCCGTAGCCCGTAGCCCGTAGCCCGTAGCCCGTAGCCCGTAGCCCGTAGCCCGTAGCCCGTAGCCCGTAGTCCATAGCCCATAGTCCATAGCCCATAGCCCATAGCCCGTAGGACTTCACGTTACGTTGCTTTTGCTGTTTTGTCAAGTGTTTATCTTCATTAATAAATATGTACGCATACCACGCTGCACCTTGGTCTGACCCGTCTCTCAACGATCGTGACAATTTGGGAAAATAAGGACTGATTTAAAGGGCAGCCCTTAGAGCTGTTTATAAACCATTATTGTACCAGGTATATTATTGTACCAGGTATATTATTGCACCAGGTATATTATTGTACCAGGTATATTATTGTACCAGGTATATTATTGTACCAGGTATATTATTGCACCAGGTATATTATTGTACCAGGTATATTATTGTACCAGGTATATTATTGTACCAGGTATATTATTGCACCAGGTATATTATTGTACCAGGTATATTATTGTACCAGGTATATTATTGTACCAGGTATATTATTGCACCAGGTATATTATTGCACCAGGTATATTATTGTACCAGGTATATTATTGTACCAGGTATATTATTGCACCAGGTATATTATTGTACCAGGTATATTATTGTACCAGGTATATTATTGTACCAGGTATATTATTGTACCAGGTATATTATTGCACCAGGTATATTATTGTACCAGGTATATTATTGTACCAGGTATATTATTGCACCAGGTATATTATTGTACCAGGTATATTATTGTACCAGGTATATTATTGTACCAGGTATATTATTGCACCAGGTATATTATTGCACCAGGTATATTATTGTACCAGGTATATTGACAAAACGTTCTCTTGTACACTAAGGACCCGGGGAAGAGGAGGGGGAGAGGAGAATGTACCTATTTGAAAGCTAGAAATAAAATGAGTAGCTTGTGACATTTTTTTTTTAAAGTAGCTCTCATGCTAGAAAAGTTTGGAGACCCCTGAACTAGCTGAACTGAAGTGAACTAGCTAGCTGATCTCAAGTGGACTTTTGGGGGTTTTCCGAGTCAGACCTCATAGCATGGTCAAGGGTGAGAAGGAGAGAAAGAAAGGGGTACTGCAAGGTTTACCTGAATCTCATAGGAATATTATTTCCTATAGAAATAAGTAGCCTATAGCGACACAGCGTTTGATTCAGGCCCACTCACACGTAACATATTTTTAACAAGTAAAACAACACTTCATCTCTGTCTCCGCCCTTAACCACTGGTGCCAGGAGGCTTCTTTCACACCCAGAAAAACTAAACAGAGAGAAGAGAGACAGAGAGAGAGAGAGACAGAGAGAGAGAGAGAGACAGAGACAGAGACAGAGAGAGAGAGAGAGAGAGAGAGAGAGAGAGAGAGAGAGAGAGAGAGAGAGAGAGAGAGAGAGAGAGAGAGAGAGAGAGAGAGAGAGAGAGAGAGAGAGAGAGAGAGAGAGAGAGAGAGAGAGAGAGAGAGAGAGAGAGAGAGAGAGAGAGAGAGAGAGAGAGAGAGAGAGAGAGAAAAATATATATAAACCCTCCAACCCAAAAAGGCCTGTGGTGTTGATGGTATCCTCAATGAAATGATAAAATATACAGACCACAAATTCCAATTGACACTTTAACATCATCCTTATTTATTTATTTTATATTTATTTTATTCTTAACCCATCCCTCTTTGGAGGACAAATGTATTTTGTGTGTTTTTTTACAGTTTTTCTGCTACATATACAGTGGGGAGAACAAGTATTTGATACACTGCCGATTTTGCAGGTTTTCCTACTTACAAAGCATGTAGAGGTCTGTAATTTTTATCATAGGTACACTTCAACTGTGAGAGATGGAATCTAAAACAAAAATCCAGAAAATCACATTGTATGATTTTTAAGTAATTAATTTGCATTTTATTGCATGATTTGATCACCTACCAACCAGTAAGAATTCCGGCTCTCACAGACCTGTTCGTTTTTCTTTAAGAAGCCCTCCTGTTCTCCACTCATTACCTGTATTAACTGCACCTGTTTGAACTCGTTACCTGTATAAAAGACACCTGTCCACACACTCAATCAAACAGACTCCAACCTCTCCACAATGGCCAAGACCAGAGAGATGTGTAAGGACATCAGGGATAAAATTGTAGACATGCACAAGGCTGGGATGGGCTACAGGACAATAGGCAAGCAGCTTGGTGAGAAGGCAACAACTGTTTGCACAATTATTTGAAAATGGAAGAAGTTCAAGATGACGGTCAATCACCCTCGGTCTGGGGCTCCATGCAAGATCTCACCTCGTGGGGCATCAATGATCATGAGGAAGGTGAGGGATCAGCCCAGAACTACACGGCAGGACCTGGTCAATGACCTGAAGAGAGCTGGGACCACAGTCTCAAAGAAAACCATTAGTAACACACTATGCCGTCATGGATTAAAATCCTGCAGCGCACGCAAGGTCCCCCTGCTCAAGCCAGCGCATGTCCAGGCCCATCTGAAGTTTGCCAATAACCATCTGGATGATCCAGAGGAGGAATGGGAGAAGGTCATGTGGTCTGATGAGACAAAAATAGAGCTTTTTGGTCTAAACTCCACTCGCCGTGTTTGGAGGAAGAAGAAGGATGAGTACAACCCCAAGAACACCATCCCAACCGTGAAGCATGGAGGTGGAAACATCATTCTTTGGGGATGCTTTTCTGCAAAGGGGACAGGACAACTGCACCGTATTGAGGGGAGGATGGATGGGGCCATGCATCGCGAGATCTTGGCCAACAACCTCCTTCCCTCAGTAAGAGCATTGAAGATGGGTCGTGGCTGGGTCTTCCAGCATGACAACGACCCGAAACACACAGCCAGGGCAACTAAGGAGTGGCTCCGTAAGAAGCATCTCAAGGTCCTGGAGTGGCCTATCCAGTCTCCAGACCTAAACCCAATAGAAAATCTTTGGAGGGAGCTGAAAGTCCGTATTGCCCAGCGACAGCCCCGAAACCTGAAGGATCTGGAGAAGGTCTGTATGGAGGAGTGGGCCAAAATCCCTGCTGCAGTGTGTGCAAACCTGGTCAAGACCTACAGGAAACGTATGATCTCTGTAATTGCAAACAAAGGTTTCTGTACCAAATATTACGTTCTGCTTTTCTGATGTATCAAATACTTATGTCATGCAATAAAATGCAAATTAATTACTTTAAAATCATACAATGTGATTTTCGGGATTTTTGTTTTAGATTCCGTCTCTCACAGTTGAAGTGTACCTATGATAAAAATTACAGACCTCAACATGCTTTGTAAGTAGGAAAACCTGCAAAATCGGCAGTGTATCAAATACTTGTTCTCCCCACTGTACATACATTTTACAAATACATGGTTATTTTATATAAAGCAGTCACATAACAATAATACATTACCGAACATAAACTCTTTAATCCCACCCCTCAGCCACTCTCAGCCCATCCCACCTATAACCATATACCACCCTCTTTTGGTTTCCATGTGCCATATATTTTTCAATTGTGCTGTGATGTTTTACATACATTTTGAACCTTTCTAATCGTATACTATCCACAAATTGTGAGCTAAAAATGACAAACTTTCCTACGAGTATTATTATATTATTTATTGACTGACTATGGCTTTCCAAAACACACAACACTGCTATTTGTAAGGTTAATTTTAAATGAATGTTGTGATTATTTAACCATTCCTGAACCTGTGACCAGAAACAAGCTACAAAGAGGCAATACCAGAATAAATGATCTAGTGATTCTGTCTCTTCGCAGCAAAATCTACAGAGCTGAGATTGTTGTATGCCACACATATATATAGCATTCTGTTGGTGGCAAGAATTTTGTATAATATTTTAAATTGAAAAACTCGAAGTGTTGAATCAAGTGTTGTTTTTTGTAACAGTTCATAAACCATGTGCATGGAATTTATTTTGCAACCTGTATGGGGCAGCTGTCAACATTTTTTGTCCTCAAATGAAACTGGTATATTTTTCTATTTATGCCAATTCCTTTCAGCCAATTTGTATCTTTAATATATGGCAGGCAAACAAGTTCCCTACCTTCTCCCTTTTCCACTTGCCTCCTCAATTTTTGTGGTAATGCTGCAATCAGTTGGTTGTAAGTTTGGATTAAGCAGACATTCCCATATATTTTCGATAGCTGCATATGTGACATATCTCCACAGTTTCTATACATAGTATCATTAATAAATATAATAACTAAAAAAAATCTCCATAAATAGCATTTATTTATTGATCAGTATATTTGAGTTTAACCATAACATTTGTTGTAATATTTGTTCTATCTTTTCGGGAAGATTAAACTGAAATTGTAACCAGCTTTGTATGGCTTGTTTAAGAAAGGGCGATACTTTAAACAACATTTCGTTTTCAATTAATCGGAAATGAGAAGTTGTATCCTGTATAAAGGCAAAAAGGCAATTTTTTAACAATGGATGAGCCTTTCTTGATAATCTACTGGAGAACCATTTTGGGTTTAAGTATAACTTATGTATGAGTTTTAACATTAAGCTTTAATATTTAATAATTTTAGTCCCCCAAACTCATATTCCTTAAATAAATAGGCACGTTTAATTTTGTCTGGCTTGGCATTCCAAATAAAATGAAATATTTTTTGCTCATATGATTTTAAAAACGAATCGTCTGGAGTAGGCAGTGCCATTAGTAAGTAAGTGAACTGATTTTTCCATAAATAGACAAATATTTACCTCTCCATGGTTGCAGAATCGTATCTATTTTTGCAAACTTTCTATTGAAATTGATTGTGGTAAGTTCATTTATATTTTTTGAGATGTGAATACCAAGTATGTCTACTTCACCATCCACCCATTTTATTGGTAAACTACAAGGTAGTGTAAACACTGTGTCTTTAAACGATCCAATACGTAATATGGTACTTGTCATAATTATGTTTTAGTCCGGAGAGGCTAGAAAAGTGATCTTCAATGAGACTGTGCAGGGATCCACATTGCAGACTTAAGAAAAAACTTGAGTCACACATTGACACTTTTGTTTTTATTCCCTGGATGTCTAACCCCTTGATGTTCTTGTTGGATTACATTTGAATAGCTAGCATTTCAATGGCCATAATAAATAGATATGGAGACAACAGACAGCCTTGTTTTAATCCTCTTCTTTCTGATAAGTAACCATTATTTACTATTTTACATCTGGAGTTGCTGTAACGTCATCCTTGGCTCTGGCATCTTCCCCAATATTTGGAACCAAGGACTGATCACCCCAATCCACAAAAGTGGAGACAAATTTGACCCCAATAACTACCGTGGGATATGCGTCAACAGCAACCTTGGGAAAATCCTCTGCATTATCATTAACAGCAGACTCGTACATTTCCTCAGTGAAACCAATGTACTGAGCAAATGCCAAATTGGCTTTTTACCAAATTACCATACGACAGACCACATATTCACCCTGCACACCCTAATTGACAAACAAACAAACAAAGACAAAGGCAAAGTCTTCTCATGCTTTCTTGATTTCAAAAAAGCTTTTCACTCAATTTGGAATGAGGGTCTGCCTCACCCTACTAGAATCTGAAGTCAAATGTCTACTGTTTGCTGATGATCTGGTGCTTCTGTCCTCAACCAAGGAGGGCCTACAGCAGCACCTACAGTAGATCTTCTGCACAGATTCTGTCAGACCTGGGCCCTGACCTTAATTCTCAGTAAGAAAAAAGGTCCAGTTGCCAGGCCCACAAATACAAATTCCATCTAGACACCGTTGCCATAGAGCACACAAAAAACTATACATACCTCAGCCTAAACATCAGCGCCACAGGTAACTTCCACAAAGCTGTGAACGAGGCAAGAAGGGCAAGAAGGGCCTTCTATGCCATCAAACGGAACATAAAATTTGACATACCTATTAGGATCTGGCTAAAAATACTGGAATCAGTTATAGAACCCATTGCCCTTCATGGTTGTGAGGTCTGGGGTCCGCTCACCAACCAATCATTCACAAAATGGGACAAACACCAAATTGAGAATCTGCATGCAGAATTCGGCAAAAATATCCTCTGTGTACAGCGTAAAACACCAAATAATGCAGAGCAGAGCAGAATTAGGCCGATACTCGCTAATGATCAAAATCCAGAAAAGAGCTGTTAAATTCTACAACCACCTAAAGGAAGAGATTCCCAAACCTTCCATAATAAAGCCATCACCTACAGAGAGATGAACTTGAAGAAGAGTCCCCTAAGCAAGCTGGTCCTGGGGCTCTGTTCACAAACACAAACAGACCCCACAGAGCCCCAGGACAGCAACACAATTAGACCCAACCAAATCATGAGAAAACAAAAAGATAATTACTTGACACATTGGAAAGAATTAAGAAAAAACCAGAGCAAACTAGAATGCTATATGGCCCTAAACAGAGAGTATACAGTAGCAGAATACCTGACCCTAGTGACTGACCCAAAGCTTTGACTATGTACAGACTCAGTGAGTATAGCCTTGCTATTGAGAAAGGTCACCGTAGGCAGACCTGGCTCTCAAGAGAAGACAGGCTATGTGCACACTGCCCACAAAATGAGGTGGAAACTGAGCTGCACTTCCTAACCTACTGCCAAATGTATGACCATATTAGAGACACATATTTCCCTCAGATTACACAGACCCACAAAGAATTTGAGAACAAATCCAATTTTGATCAACTACCATATATATCTACTGGGTGAAATACCAAAGTGTGCCATCACAGCAGCAAGATTTGTGACCTGTTGCCACAAGAAAAGGGCAACCAGTGAAGAACAAACACCATTGTAAATACAACCCATATTTATGTTTATTTATTTTCCCTTTTGTACTTTAACTATTTGCACATCGCTACACCACTGTATATAGACATAATATGACATTTGGAAATGTCTATATTCTTTTGGAACTTCTGTGTGTAATGTTTACTGTTAATATTTATTGTCTATTTCACCGTTTTTTATCCATTTCACTTGCTTTGGCAATGTAAACATATGTTTCCCATGCCAATAAAGCCCCTTGAATTTAATTGTATCTAATTGAGAGAGAGAGAGAGAGAGAGAGAGAGAGCGAGTGAGACAGAGAGACAGCGAGAGAGAGCGAGAGAGAGACAGAGACAGAGACTAAGACAGAGAGAGAGAGAGACAGAGAGAGAGAGAGAGAGAAAGGATCACACACAACATTAACTTTGTTTCATAGTGTCACGATCGTTTACGGACGAGAAGGACCAAGGCGCAGCGTGATAGGCATTCATATTTATTTCACGAATAAACACACGACAAAACAACAAACAAAACGTGAAGTCCAAGGTAACAAACAAACATACCTTACATGGAACAAGATCCCACACCCCACTAGTGCCAACAGGCTACCTAAGTATGGTCCCCAATCAGAGACAACGAGCTACAGCTGCCTCTGATTGGGAACCACCCTGGCCAAGATAGATCTAAACGATCTAGAAACTAACATAGACAAACCCAACACAGAATATACAATAATGAAGGAACCCAGTCCCCCTTCTCGCACCAATCAAGTGGTGCGTGTCGCCAGTCCGGTCCGGCCCGTTCCTGCTCCCCGCACCAAGCCAGTGGTGTGCGTCGTCAGCCCAGTCCGGCCCGTTCCTGCTCCCCGCACCAGGCCAGTGGTGCGCGTCGTCAGCCCAGTCCAGCTCGTTCCTGCTCCCCGCACCAGGCCAGTGGTGCGCGTCATCAGCCAGGTCCGGCCCGTTCCTGCTCCCCGCACCAAGCCAGTGGTGCGTGTGTCCAGTCCGGCACGGCCCGTGCTGCTCCACTCCGGAGCAAGAGCAATCCGCTCCACCGGGGTCCAGTCCAGCCCCGGTCAGCGGCTCCACTCCGGAGCCAGAGCAGTCCGCTCCACCGGTGCCTGATCCAGCTCCAGTCAGCGGTTCCAGTCCAGACCCAGACATCAGCCCCTCTCCAGGTTCGGGGTCTCCCACACCAGGGTCCAGACAGGGCTTGGTACTTTGTGGGAGGAAGGAGAGGGGAAGCAGCACACCGAGGTCCAGACCAGACCAGGGGTGCAACGGGGAGGTGGAGAGTAAGTGGTGGTCACACCCGGAGCCGGATCCGCCGCCGAGGCGGAATGCCCACCCGGCCCCTACCCTGTTATGTTTAGTTGGCGCGGTCGGAGTCCGCACCTTTGGGGGGGTACTGTCACGCCCTGACTCTAGGGACTTGTATTTGTTGAGTCAGGGTGTGTATTTTCTGTGTTGGGTTTGTCTATGTTAGTTTCTAGATCGTTTAGATCTATGTTGGCCAGGGTGGTTCCCAATCAGAGGCAGCTGTAGCTCGTTGTCTCTGATTGGGGGCAATACTTAGGTAGCTTGTTGGCACTAGTGGGGTGTGGGATCTTGTTCCGTGTGAGGTATGTTATTTGTCTACCTTGGACTTCACGTTTCGTTTGTTGTTTTGTCGTGTGTTCAGTACGTAAATAAATATGAATGCATATCATGAACGATCGTGACACATAGGGATGCAGGTCTCCTCCTGAGGCGGAGAAGCTATTTTTAGTGACACCAGCATGGCAGTGTGGTGCATCAGGAAAAAGGCCCCCAGGTGGACAGGATATGGTTCCTCTGAAGGAGCCCGTCCTTCGCTCAGCACTTACTATTATAACACTTTCCAATCAAAACAGGTGTGGGAAGCTTCTGTGGTGGGGTAAAACACTCCGAAGTCAACCATCTCAAGGGTAAACCCAGTCTGGGGAAAACCCAGTCTTGTCCTCTCAGTGCCATGGTCAAATATAGCCATGCCTGGGAAGTGGGAACCAGTCTCTGTTGAAACCTGAGGTTGTCCTTCCGGACTCTCTAACCCAGCTGAGGACCTCAGGGTGGCTGGTACAGTAAACACGTCTGAAAACAGAGACGCATGAGAAACAAACAGGCTATCTTTAAATTTTTAATTCTACATTATCGTCTGGCTTGTTTCAGACTATTACACTGTAGAACAAGGAGAATGACGCATTACGGGAATCTATTTTTATTCAACTATCAGCATTTATCTTCTTTCTTTTAAAATTCACTGAGAGTTTAACTGCATTTCACAGAAACCTACGGGATAGATTTACCAATGGAAAACCATTTTCAGCCCTGAAATATGAATGACACCGGCCTCTCTTGGAGAGCAGATGTGGTATTGACTTTCTGAATCAAATCAAATCACATTTTATTTGTCACATGCTTTGTACACAACAGGTGTAGACTAACAGTGAAATGCTGACTTATGGGCCCTTCACAACAATGAAGAGAGAGAAAATAGAGAAATAACAGAAAAGTAAAACACGTAATAATAAAAGTAATTATAAATACACTTGGCTATAACTTGGCTATATACACGGGGTACAGTACCGAGTCGATGTGCAGGGGTACGAGGTAATTGAGGTAGATATGTACATATAGGTAGGGGTAAAGTGACTAGGCAACAGGATAGATAATAAACAGTAGCAGCAGCGTATGTGATGAGTCAAAAGAGGGTCAATGCAGATAGTCCGGGTAGCTATTTGGTTAACTATTTAACTAACTATTTAGCAGTCTTATGGCTTGGTGGTAGAAGCTGTTCAGGGTCCCGTTGGTTCCAGACTTGGTGCATCGGTACCGCTTGCCATGTGGTAGCAGACAGAACAGTCTATGACTTGGGTGGCTTCCAGGCGGTGAAGCAGCCAGTCAAGATGCTCTCAATGGTGCAGCTGTAGAACATTTTGAGGATCTGAGGGCCCATGCCAAATCTTTTCAGCCTCCTGAAGGGGAAAAGGCATTGTCGTGCCCTCTTCACGACTGTGTTGGTGTGTGTGGACCATGATATATCCTTAGTGATGTGGACACCGAGGAACTTGAAGCTCTCGACCCGCTCCACTACAGCCCGTCGATGTGGATGGGGGTGTGTTCGGCCCTCTGTTTCCTGTAGTCCACAATCAGCTCCTTTGTCTTGCTGACGTTGAGGGAGAGGTTGTTGTCCTGGCACCACACTACCAGGTCTCTTTTATTTTTATAAATTTTTGATTTTATTTCACCTTCATTTAACCAGGTAAGCCAGTTGAGAACAAGTTCTCATTTACAACTGCGACCTGGCCAAGATAAAGCAAAGCAGTGCGATAAAAACAACAACACAGAGTTACATATGGGGTAAAACAAAACATAAAGTCAAAAATACAACAGAAAATATATATACAGTGTGTGCGAATGTAGTAAGTTATGGAGGTAAGGCAATAAATAGGCCATAGTGCAAAATAGTTACAATTTCGTATTAACACTGGAATGATAGATGTGCAAAAGATGACCTCCTCCCAGTAGTGATTTCTACATGCTTTGTCTCTCCCAGAATCACAGCCAGGTGAAGTCACCCCTCTATATACTGAGCTAAAGTAGGTAATGGTTAAGGTTAGGATAGCAAGGGCAAACTGATCCTAGATCTGTGCCTAAGGGCAAATAGTAGAGACAGAGCCAGTCACAAAGGGGATTAGACACGTTTGATGAGGTCCTTTCTGATGGGGTCTGATCTGTGTGTGATTGCTTATGTCTGGAGGGCTTTGTTGCAATGGAAAAGTAGGGATGTTGATGATAGCATCAGAGTCATGCTTGGTTCTTCTGTTGGATTTGGATCAAATGTTTGGATAAGGGTTGGATGGTGTTTTTAGCATAGTATACACAAAACAGGAGAGAATATCTCTTTCTTTATCTCCCTCCCTCCCTCCCTCCCTCCCTCCCTCCCTCCCTCCCTCCCTCCCTCCCTCCCTCCCTCCATCCCTCCCTCCCCTCCTGTGTGTGTGTGTGTGTGTGTGTGTGTGTGTCTGTGTGTAAGAATATAAACAATTTATCCAGCAGTTGTCAGGAAAAATGCAGAATCCTTAAACAACCCTGTTGAGTCCCAAGCACACAGGTCCAGGACAGAACAGAGAGGAAAGTCAGCTTTTGAACGTACCTCCATCCAAATCTCAGGAGGTTTTAACTAGACTATGAAACCAGAATACGTAAGAATAGGAATACTTGACTAGAATACAGTATTCACATATGAAGTGGGTGAAACAGTATGTAAACATTATTAAAGTGACCAGTGTTCAATGACTCTATGTCCATAGGGCAGCAGTCTCTAAGGATGCAGGGTAGAGTACCGGGTGGTAGCCGGCTAGTAACAGTGAATAAGGTTCAGGGCAGGGTACGGGGCGGGCCGGCTAGTGGTGACTGTATAACAGTCTGTTGGTCTGGAGATTTACGGTTTTTTTCAGTCTCTCAGTCCCAGCTTTGATGCACCTGTACTGTCTCCACCTTCTAGATAGTAGCGGGGTGAACAGGCCGTGGCTCGGGTGGCTGAGGTCCTCGATGAACTTCTTGACCTTCCTGTGACATCGGGTGCTGTAGATGTCCTGGAGGGCAGGCAGTGTGCCCCCGAAGATGCATTGGGCTGACCGCACCGCCCTCCGGAGAGCCGTGCGGTTGCGGACGGTGCAATTACCATACCAGGCGGTGATACAGCCCGACAGGGTGCTCTCAATGGTGCATCTGTAGAAGTTTGTGAGGGTCTTAGGGGCCAAGCTGAATTTCTTCAGCCTCCTGTCGGTGTGGATGGGGGCGTGCTCTCTCTGCTGTCTCCTGAAGTCCACGATCAGCTCCTTCATTTTGTTGACGTTGAGGGAAAGGTTATTTTCCTGGCACCACGCCGTCATGGCCCTCACCTCCTCCCTGTAGGCTGTCTCGTCGTCATTGGTAATCAGGCCTACCACTGTTGTGTCTTCAGCAAACTTTATGATTGAGTCATGGGTGAACAGGGAGTACAGGAGCGGGCTGAGCCCATGTTGGGGATCACCCCTCCACACAAAGTGAGTAACTTTAAACCTGCGCTCAAACAACAGACTACAGGAACATTCAACTCCAAATAACTATCTATGGTGAACGCAGCTCCCTAATGTAAACATCCAGTCAGTGAGAGATGCGTTCCACACTGAGCTGTGGAATTCCACTGTTAAAATATCCCATGCCCAAATGCCTTCTGATTGAGCAGTTCTTTCAGGGCAGAATAAAAAGCATGTGTTATTCAGAGCCAATAATTCAGACCACGCATCCTGCCTGTGGTTCACCTTTAGGACTGAGACACGCACACGCACACGCATGCATACACACCGCAGACACACACACACACCGCAGACACACACACACACACACACACCGCAGACACACACACACACACCCACACACTGCAGACACACACATGTAACCCTCTCACCAGGCTCGAATTTGACTCTCACAATATTACCTTATTTAGAATATCTGAACAGCATGGGATATTAGGTGAGAAGGACATCTCCAATAAGAATCCCTATTGTAAACTTGCTAGGGTGAATGACAAATAGGGTATTAACTTCAGATAGAATGATTATAGACTTGGTTATTATTATAAGGATATGCTTTCCAATGCATTAAATGAAACTGAAACAGTAAATGACTACACCAATACAACAGACATAAGGTTCAAGATCTATATTAATCAAATGTTCAATGTATACACATCAAAAGAAATAAAAAATAATAAACCCCAATGATTTTTCCACAACCCATGTCCAAATTATTTGCAAGCTTGCTTAAACCCTGGGCGCGCGTTGGAGCTCATAAAAAAATGACATACATAAAGTCCCGAAGTCCACCCCACATTTGTAGTTACTCACTACTTGTAGATAATGCCTCAGCAAAATATAGTAGTTCCGTGCAGGTGTCCTCACAAGATCCACAGCGAACACAGCTATCAATGCAGCCAGTACTCGGTAGCAGCAACAGACATCCGTTGGAAACCCGAACTCGTTGATCGTCACAAGCAATTCTCTCCAAGTCTTGCACGATGCTAGGCTAACCTCTAGGATGTCGAATGTCTCCACAATGCGACGGCAGCTTCAGTCTCCACTAGGTCTTTCTTAACGAAATAATAAACACTCTCTTATAGAAATAAAATCAGGATTTCCCTTTAAAAAAACTCTGTAGGTATGGTTTTGTTTTCTCTTTATCGTTTCCTTTGGTCGTTTTTCCTTCACCAACCCCACTAACGTCTCTCCTCTCCCTCCTTTCAACCTTTTCCCTCTCTTTTCTTTCCCAGCAACCAGTCCACTCTCCCATTGGCCACAACTTAAGAAGTTACCCCATTTGTCAAAACTTTAACGAGATACGTGGGACATTTTTACTTAAAAGTAAACCAACCTATCACTTGTAAAAAAAAATTGTAACATTGCTTCAAAAGAAATGCATTAATGACATTACAAATCAGGAGCTATTCGATCACCTTTTAAATCTAATACCAATGAATTATAACAAATAAACTCTATACTTGATTTTAGCAAGGTATTACACACACAAATTAACAGAAACAATCACAACAGCCTCCAGATCAACAGCACCAGGAGGAGGTTGTCGGGTGAGGTCGTCGGGTAAGCTTGGCTTTATACATAGTTTGGGCTTTGTCGAGTAAGGCTAAAACTATGTATTTAGATTGTAGTTAGGTATTGTAGGTAGGTATCGTGGGTTGTTGTATGTAATTATTGTAGGTTAGTATTGTATTCGGCTGAGCCCGGTGAAGCACGAAGCTAGCTAGCTAACCCACTACCTGGACTAGCTGGCGAGTAGCTACTGGCAACTATTAGCAACGGTATAGTTGTTTCACGCCTGAGAGTGCCTGTAATTACGCCAGCTGGCTGCCTACAATAATTACATACAATAATTGCCTACCATTCAGCTGTTTTCTAACCTCATTGTCTGAACTGTTAACGTTAGGTAGTAAGTGGCTACTGTGCTTGAAATTTAGCTAGCTTGTTGCTACCTGGATAGCTACTAGTAAACAATAGCTGGAACGACCTAGCGAACAGACGCGAACTGACTGAGTCAATTCAGTGGCTAGCTTTGCACTTGGCTAGCTAACAGTAGCTGCTAGGGGTAAGTCATAACGTACATTTGTGTTTTGTTTTTACATATTGGTAGCCAGAGTCGTTCAAGGAATTCGGGACATGGGTGACTAGTTAACGTTAGCTTGGCTCTCTCTGTGTGTTCGTGCCGTGAAAGGAGGGGTTTCTTCTTTGTCTGAAAGCAATGGCTAGCTAGTATGCTAACTATTCTAGCTAACTAACTGGCTGAATAAGTTGACGACGGACTCGCTCAAGCTGTCGGGACTAACCCACAACGTTAGACGTGGACACGAACGATCTGCTTGCGTGTTGACACACTGGTGGTTTGTTGTGGCCGAGTATTGGTGCTAAACCGTGTTGTTGGAGTCCGGCATGCTAGCTGGCTGTGGCGTCTTATGACTAGGTGCCCTGGACGATTTTCACGGAATAATACTGTACCTAGTTAGCTAGCTGAATAAACTAAGTTAGTCTATTCCTAGAAAAAATTGAACCGCTGTAGTTTACAACAATTATAGTTTCTGAGGTGGAAGTTGGGAGAGTTATATTTGGGAGTTGTGGTGAGGGAGGCCCCGCTCTCTCCTTTCCCAGATGTTTAGTTCATTTAATTCCGATCTCCTTTGGATTTTTGTAGCCATTTTCTGCAGCCTGTCAACTATGCCTCTGTCTATCCCTGTTCTCTCCTCTCCGCACAGGCTATACAAATGCCTCACACCGTGTGGCTGCTGCCTCTCTAACCTGGTGGTCCCTGCACGCACCACCCACATGGAGTTCCAGGTCTCAGGCAGCCTCTGGAACTGCCATTCTGCTGCCAACAAGGCAGAGTTCATCTCAGCATATGCTACCCTCCAGTCCCTCGATTACTTGGCGCTGACGGAAACATGGATTACCACTGAAAACACTGCTACTCCTACTGCTCTCTCCTCGTCTGACCATGTGTTCTCGCATACCCCGAGAGCATCTGGTCAGCGGGGTGGTGGCACAGGAATCCTCATCTCTCCCAAGTGGACATTCTCTATTTTATCTGTCTATCTCCTCATTTGAATTCCATGCTGTCACAGTCACTAGCCCATTTAAGCTTAATATCCTTGTCATTTATCGCCGTCCAGGTTACCTTGGAGAGTTCATCAATGAGCTTGACGCCTTGATAAGTTCCTTTCCTGAGGATGGCTCATCCCTCACAGTTCTGGGGACTTCAACCTCCCTACGTCTACATTTGACTAATTTCTCTCTGCCTCCTTCTTTCCACTCCTCTCCTCTTTTGACCTCACCCTCTCACCGTCCCCCCCTACTCACAAGGCAGGCAATACGCTTGACCTCATCTTTACTAGATGCTGTTCTTCTACTAATCTCACAGCAACTCCCCTCCATGTCTCCGACCACTACTTTGTATCCTTTTCTCTCTCGCTCTCCTCCAACACTACTCACTCTGCCCCTACTCAGATGGTAATGCGCCGTCGCAACCTTCGCTCTCTCTCTTCCGCTACTCTCTCCTCTTCCATCCTATCATCTCTTCCCTCTGCTCAATCCATCTCCCTCCAATCTCCTGATTCTGCCTCCTCAACCCTCCTCTCCTCCCTTTCTGCATCCTTTGACTCTCTATGTCCCCTATCCTCCCGGCCGGCTCGGTCCTCCCCTCCAGCTCCGTGGCTTGATGACTCAATGCGAGCTCACAGAACAGGGCTCCGGGCAGCCGAGCGGAAATGGAGGAAAACTAGACTCCCTGCGGACCTGGCATCTTTTCACTCCCTCCTCTCTACATTTTCTTCATCTGTTTCTGCTGCTAAGGCCACTTTCTACCACTCTAAATTCCAAGCATCTGCCTCTAACCCTAGGAAGCTCTTTGCCACCTTCTCCTCCCTGCTGAATCCCCCCCCCCCCTCCTCCCTCTCTGTGGATGACTTCGTCAATCATTTTGAAAAGAAGGTTGACGACATCCGATCCTCGTTTGTTAAGTCAAATGACACTGCTGGTCCTGCTCACACTGCCCTACCCTATGCTTTGACTTCTTTCTCCCCTCTCTCTCCAGATAAAATCTTGCGACTTGTGACGGCCGGCCGCCCAACAACCTGCCCGCTTGACCCTATCCCCTCCTCTCTTCTCCAGACCATCTCCGGTGACCTTCTCCCTTACCTCACTTCGCTGATCAACTCATCCTTGACCGCTGGCTATGTCTCTTCCGTCTTCAAGAGAGCGAGAGTTGCACCCCTTCTCAAAAAACCAACTCTCGATCCCTCTGATATCAACAACTACAGACCAGTATCCCTTCTTTCTTTTCTCTCCAAAACTATTGAGCATGCCGTCTTTAGCCAACTCTCTTGCTATCTCTCTCAGAATTACCTTCTTGATCCAAACCAGTCAGGTTTCAAGACTGGTCATTCAACTGAGACTGCTCTTCTCTGTGTCACGGAGGCTCTCCGCACTGCTAAAGCTAACTCTCTCTCCTCTGCTCTTGTCCTTCTAGACCTGTCTGCTGCCTTTGATACTGTGAACCATCAGATCCTCCTCTCCACCCTCTCCGAGCTGGGCATCTCCGGCGTGGCTCACTCTTGGATTGCGTCCTACCTGACCGGTCGCTCCTACCAAGTGGCGTGGCGAGAAGCTGTCTCCGCACCACGTGCTCTCACCACTGGTGTCCCCCAGGGCTCAGTTCTAGGCCCTCTCCTATTCTCGCTATACACCAAGTCACTTGGCTCTGTCATGTCCTCACATGGCCTCTCCTATACATTTACATTTTAGTCATTTAGCAGACGCTCTTATCCAGAGCGACTTACAGTTAGTGAATACATCTTTTTTTATACTGGCCCCCCGTGGGAATCGAACCCACAACCCTGGCGTTGCAAACGCCATGCTCTATCAACTGAGCTACATCCCTGCCGGCCATTCCCTCCCCTACCCTGGACGATGCTGGGCCAATTGTGCACCGCCCATGAGTCTCCCGGTCGCGGCCGGCTGCGACAGAGCCTGGATTCGAACCAGGATCTCTAGTGGCACAGTTAGCACTGCGATGCAGTGCCTTAGACCACTGTGCCACCCTATCATTGCTACGCAGACGACACACAACTAATCTTCTCCTTTCCCCCTTCTGATAACCAGGTGGCGAATCACATCTCTGCATGTCTGGCAGACATATCAGTGTGGATGACGGATCACCACCTCAAGCTGAACCTTGGCAAGACGGAGCTGCTCTTCCTCCCGGGGAAGGACTGCCCGTTCCATGATCTCGCCATCACGGTTGACAACTCCGTTGTGTCCTCCTCCCAGAGTGCGAAGAGCCTTGGTGTGACCCTGGACAACACCCTGTCGTTCTCCGCTAACATCAAGGCGGTGACCCGATCCTGTAGGTTCATGCTCTACAACATTCGGAGAGTACGACCCTGCCTTACACAGGAAGCGGCACAGGTCCTAATCCAGGCACTTGTCATCTCCCGTCTGGATTACTGCAACTCGCTGTTGGCTGGGCTCCCTGCCTGTGCCATTTAACCCCTACAACTCATCCAGAATGCTGCAGCCCGTCTGGTGTTCAACCTTCCCAAGTTCTCTCACGTCACCCCGCTCCTCCGCACACTCCACTGGCTTTCAGTTGAAGCTCGCATCTGCTACAAGACCATGGTACTTGCCTACGGAGCTGTGAGGGGAACGGCACCTCCGTACCTTCAGGCTCTGATCAGTTCCTACACCCAAACGAGGGCATTGCGTTCATCCACCTCTGGCCTGCTGGCTCCCCTACCTCTGCGGAAGCATAGTTCCCGCTCAGCCCAATCAAAACTGTTCGCTGCTCTGGCACCCCAATGGTGGAACAAGCTCCCTCACGACGCCAGGACAGCGGAGTCACTCACCACCTTCCGGAGACATTTGAAACCCCACTTCTTTAAGGAATACCTGGGATAGGATAAAGTAATCCTTCTACCCCCCCTTACCCCAACCCACCCCCTCCCAAAAAAACATTAAAAACATAAAATAAAATAAAAAACATTGTAAAGTGGTTATCCCACTGGCTATAAGGTGAATGCACCAATTTGTAAGTCGCTCTGGATAAGAGCGTCTGCTAAATGACCTAAATGTAAATGTAAATGTAAATTTATATAACCCAGTTATAACCCAGTCCTGGTATAGAACTATTGTGCATGTGTGTTCATACTGTGAGGGTGACTGTTACCTACGGCCACCTTCTTAATTGAATGAAGTTACTCACCTGTAAATGTACTAATTGGTTTGCAGTAAGTGAGTGATTGGTCGGTATATACTGGGAATTGGTTTGCAGTAAGTGAGTGATTGGTCGGTATATACTGGGAATTGGTTTGCAGTAAGTGAGTGATTGGTCGGTATATACTGGGAATTGGTTTGCAGTAAGTGAGTGATTGGTCGGTATATACTGGGAATTGGTTTGCAGTAAGTGAGTGATTGGTCGGTATTTACTGGGAATTGTGAATGAATGTGAAGGAGTCTACAGAAATGGGTATATATTGAATTGAAATGTCAGTGCAATCATAATCCATTTAGTTTGTTTAGCAGTCAAGTCCATCTTTATTTTACTCCTCATTCACAAACACCACCTGACTCTATCCCTCCTGAGAAAAGTACAAACACCCCCTGACTCTATCCCTCCTGAGAAAAGTACAAACACCCCCTGACTCTATCCCTCCTGAGAAAAGTACAAACACCCCCTGACTCTATCCCTCCAGAGAAAAGTACAAACACCCCCTGACTCTATCCCTCCAGAGAAAAGTACAAACACCCCCTGACTCTATCCCTCCAGAGAAAAGTACAAACACCCCCTGACTCTATCCCTCCTGAGAAAAGTACAAACACCCCCTGACTCTATCCCTCCTGAGAAAAGTACAAACACCCCCTGACTCTATCCCTCCAGAGAAAAGTACAAACACCCCCTGACTCTATCCCTCCAGAGAAAAGTACAAACACCCCCTGACTCTATCCCTCCAGAGAAAAGTACAAACACCCCCTGACTCTATCCCTCCTGAGAAAAGTACAAACACCCCCTGACTCTATCCCTCCAGAGAAAAGTACAAACACCCCCTGACTTTATCCCTCCTGAGAAAAGTACAAACACCCCCTGACTCTATCCCTCCTGAGAAAAGTACAAACACCCCCTGACTCTATCCCTCCAGAGAAAAGTACAAACACCCCCTGACTCTATCCCTCCTGAGAAAAGTGGGGGGAAGAGGGGGCAGAGGGGAGCCCCAAAACAATGACATAGCACGACTCACGACACCTCAGGTGAAACCTCTGAAATGGAACACTGGTACCCAATCAATCAACATGCATCTTTACTACTCCTTTCTCTGTCTGTCACGCCTTCTCTTTCCCTCTAAAACTATTCCATTCCACCTATTTTGCATAAACTGGTCCCTTATCCACTTGCCAGAACAGAATATAACAGAATCTCAGTATTTCACTCAATATCTTCCATATATTCACAGACATGCTGATTTTCTTCAACTAGCACTTGTGGCCGTATAATTATCATCAACAGACCTTGACTTGAATGAACCACCTGTCGTGCCTTCCATATGACAACAATAGGCATTTACAGTGTACAGACGAATACCAAACAAAACAAACAAGTTCACACAACATGTTATTCAGCCAGGATCACAACAATAGAAGCACTCAGAAAACAACAACAGGCTGACAACATGTTATTCAGCCAGGATCAAAACAATAGAAGCACTCAGAAAACAACAAGAGGCTGACAACATTTTATTCAGCCTGGATCAAAACAATAGAAGCACTCAGAAAACAACAAGAGGCTGACAACATGTTATTCAGCCAGGATCAAAACAATAGAAGCACTCAGAAAACAACAAGAGGCTGACAACATGTTATTCAGCCAGGATCACAACAATAGAAGCACTCAGAAAACAACAAGAGGCTGACAACATGTTATTCAGCCAGGATCACAACAATAGAAGCACTCAGAAAACAACAAGAGGCTGACAACATGTTATTCAGCCAGGATCACAACAATAGAAGCACTCAGAAAACAACAAGAGGCTGACAACATGTTATTCAGCCAGGATCAAAACAATAGAAGCACTCAGAAAACAACAAGAGGCTGACAACATGTTATTCAGCCAGGATCACAACAATAGAAGCACTCAGAAAACAACAAGAGGCTGACAACATGTTATTCAGCCAGGATCAAAACAATAGAAGCACTCAGAAAACAACAAGAGGCTGACAACATGTTATTCAGCCAGGATCACAACAATAGAAGCACTCAGAAAACAACAAGAGGCTGACAACATGTTATTCAGCCAGGATCACAACAATAGAAGCACTCAGAAAACAACAAGAGGCAGAGGACATGTTGCATCCTTCTCCAGTAACTATGGTAACCCCTGACCAGCCACTCCAACAATGCTGGCCTTTAAACAAGGAGCGATGGATGGTGAAGTTTCATTTTGTCAACATTTCCATTTCCCCATTGTATCCCACGGAAACCGCAATCACCTCCCCGAACCCCGGGGGTAGTCATGGGAACATGCCCATCTCGATAAAGGGATAAATAAACGAGGGTGATGAACAGAGGAAAGGTGAAACATAATCATGCCTCTTATTTCTACAGAACTTTTCTGTGACAAATACAATTGGAAGTATAGTGCTTTAACAGGTCAGGTTATGCCAGCCGGGCGGCTCTTTGATACTCCACTGTGTCAGTGTGTACTGGTAATCAGCCTACAGAAGGACTTTTACTCTAACCAGAGGAGGCTACTGGACAGGTAAGAGAGGAGGTGGTGACTAAGTGGACCTATATCTAAACTAAAAGGGGGACATGATAGAACAGAGCACCAGAGGGTTGCAGGGACAGGGAGGATGTACGTGTTTTTTATTTGGGATATAATGTTTGCTGCGACCAGCATTAAATCAATGCCTGGGAGAATGAACATAGGATTAAAACCCCATGTAAAAAAAACAATGACTACAAACTCATCTATTATGTTATTGGGAGGGTTTTCATGATTACAAACTCATCTGTTATGTTATTGGGAGGGTTTTCATGATTACAAACTCATCTGTTATGTTATTGGGAGGGTTTTCATGATTACAAACTCATCTGTTATGTTATTGGGAGGGTTTTCATGATTACAAACTCATCTGTTATGTTATTGGGAGGGTTTTCATGATTACAAACTCATCTATTATGTTATTGGGAGGGTTTTCATGATTACAAACTCATCTATTTTGTTATTGGGAGGGTTTTCGTGATTACAAACTCATCTATTTTGTTATTGGGAGGGTTTTCATGATTACAAACTCATCTATTATGTTATTGGGAGGGTTTTCATGATTACAAACGCATCTATTATTTTATTGGGAGGGTTTTCTATGTAAGGCCAGTTTATTTTAGTGGTCCTTTCTGGCCCGTGTCAGTTGAATTAGTAACTAAAGTATTTTTAAGAGCACTGAGGAACAGAGGGTAATGTCCGTTTAGGTCACATGCGCATGACAATGTCACTTTTAATCCTAAACAGCATTCGCCCTGCTCCCAATCCCAAGTCCCTTCCCCAAAAAGATGCCCAATCACAAAGCGGGTCAACAATGGCGCTGTCGCTCAATCGGTCTCACTTTAATTCCGGAATTCTCCAAACAGTGACTAATTGCTTTGTTTGTGCTGGCGTTCCGTGTCAGTGAGCAGGCAAATTCCCAGCACAGAGCAAATATCAATCACACCAGCTAATCATATGTTGCTATTCACACCAAACGTCTGGAGAGAGAGGGAGCGGGATAGAGAGAGAGAGAGAGAGAGAGAGAGAGAGAGAGAGAGAGAGAGAGAGAGAGAGAGAGAGAGAGAGAGAGAGAGAGAGAGAGAGAGAGATAGGCTATCTCAGCTGCTCTGTACTTCTCTGTAAGTACAGTTCATACTTTAGTGGTTATCTTTGTTATTGTGCTTGGGAGTATAAAAGGAAGGAGGAGGGAGAATGGAGGAGGGGTGTTTTTGAGCATGTATTGTGTTTTCTCTTTCTAGTGAGTTTTCCATTTTTCAAACTCAGCTGTAATATAAACCCGGTAACTTTGCCGAGAGGCATCCCATCAGATCAATTTTCCCCAACCCATTATCTTCCTCCGTCTCCCTCCTCCGTCTCCCTCCTCCATTGTATCTCTCCCTCTACCTCTCTCTCACTTTCTCTCGTGTTTTCAGGGATTTTAACGGGCCGAGCCGAGCAGGCCTTTCTGAGGGGTGAACTCTGGGAACTCTGCCAAAACTCTCAGAGTAATTCAGCCATCTGGATGGGGTCACTGTTAGTCACAGGTCGCACAGTATGAGACAGCATTGTGCGCACAGCAGAAAAGGCTCTGAGATTACAGTAGGCCTATTGCCGTGTTCATCACTTCCTTGTAATATTTGAAACAGCCATCATTATGTCAAAGTACAGTAGAAATGTCACAAAGACCTGTATTGTTGAGTTGCGATACAAAGATATATTTCTGAGGTTATTTCTACAGCCGCATTCACATTCATGAGGTTCTGAGGGTGTCTGAATGCTCTCAGCAGTAAAATACAGCGGATACCTAATCCTCCCACACCACCAAATATGATGGAAAGAGACATTCAGGATTCATCAGAATTCACATGTAGGGATGGAGGCCAATAAGGATCCGATGCTGGGAGCTAGACAGTTAGGTTTCTGAGGTGCTGTGAACTCACACGGTCACACACTGAACAGGTCATACACACTGTTACATCAACCCCTTTAAACGGCCCACCATTGGGATGCATTTTATAGACTCACCTAGTATATGGATGAATCAGTATATGGATGAATCAGTATATGGATGAATCAGTATATGGATGAATCAGTATATGGATGAATCAGTATATGGATGAATCAGTATATGGATGAATCAGTATATGGATGAATCAGAACTCACATGTAGTCATGGAGGCCAATTAGGAGCCGATGCAGGGAGCTAGACATTGGGTTTCTGAGGTTTCACACACTGTTACCTCAAAGCCTTTAAATGGCCCACCGTTGGGATGCATCTGATAAACCAGAGGTCTAAATCAGTCCCTGATTACAGGGGGGAAGAATGAAACAATGCAGTGGAACTGGCTTCGAGGTCCAGAGTTGAGTCCGAGGGTTATAGACTAAAGCCCGCTTCAAAAGACAATGTGTTGGTGTGCACAATGAAACTGTTCATTATATCTCCTTGTCTTTGTTTTCTTATGAAGCCTCCAATTTGGCAATACAGGCCTCCTGTAAGCGATCCCAGTCTCAATATGAATGTCCTTCATACTAACTCCCGAGTGGTGCAGTGGTCTAAGGCACTGCATTGCAGTGCTAGCTGTGCCATTAGAGATCCTGGTTCGAATCCAGGCTCTGTCGTAGCCGACCGCGACCGGAAGACCCATGGGGCGGCGCACAATTGGTCCAGCGTCGTCCAGGGTATGGGAGGGAATGGCCGTCAGGGATGTAGCTCAGTTGGTAGAGCATGGCGTTTGTAACGCCAGGGTTGTGGGTTCGACTCCCACGGGGGGCCAGTATGAAAAATTAAAAAAATAATGTATGCACTCACTAACTGTAAGTCGCTCTGGATAAGAGCATCTGCTAAATGACGTAAATGTAACTAAAGGTTAGTATAACATAATGGGCTTACAAAACAGAATATGTGGTGTTGAATTAGAATGGATGGCAATGTAGTGTACTGTTACTGAGGAGTCCCAAGGCAAAATGTGCCCACGCAGCAAAAGTGCCAATCCTGATGCATTCCAAGTCAACAGACGGGATATGGAAGAAATTCAAGACCTGCTGTATGTCATCAAAATAACAGTCAAGTCGTCAACAACAAAAAAACTGATATCCAGGGTTCCATAACAAAACACAACCTTACATCCACCTCCTTCTGTTCAATTTGGAAACCTTGTCCAACAGGATAGTAACACTAGTCAGAAATTCTATAGGATTAGTGATTTTTCCAATAGAATCCTATAGGATTCCAATACAAGAATCCAATTGAAAAATACTATCAGATTTTGGAACCAGTCCTATTGGACTCTTATGGGATTCTATCCTATATGATTATATCTTATAGGATCCTATAGGATTCCAATACAAGAATCCAAATGAAAAATCCTATAAGATTTTGGAACCAGTCCTAAAATCCTATAGGATAGGTTCCAAAATCTGATAGGATTGTCTATTGGATTCTAATATGATTATTTTATTGGATTTTTTTTTAAAACTAGGACATAGCTTCTTACCGAAGTCAATTACAATAATTCACACGAAATCCAACCATATTTCCCTCCAAATATGTTGTAAACTAATAATGAGTTACTGTGCTTCAAGGAAAGCTTAATTACTTGACTGTTGTTTTGAACACCTGTAATGGGACTATAGATAGAGAAAAGAGGTAAAGGGTAAAGAGGAAGAAGACTGACAGTGTAATCATAGTACGGGACCAGTAGGCCTACCTCTGTAATTACACAGAACAAAACACACCGTGGGAAACTAGCTATCACTACCAGTGGACATTTTATTATTAACATTAAATATTTAAATCGCAATGTATCTACCTACATAGCGCAGAGGCGAGAAATGTTATGAAGCGCGTGTGAGAGGAGGGAATAATCACAGCGTTAGCACCACCAAGCGGTACTAAAATCAGATAAGCACGGCAAACTTCTACACCGGGGACATTCTTATTATTATGTGAATAATATCATAAGGCCAATATTATTGTTATTATTAGATGGTGATGGTCTTTTATTTATGTATTTATTGTAGGCATATGAATATATAAATTGTGCACAACGATAGAACAGAGCAGGTGGAAACGTTTAATCTTTCTCCAGTAATAAATTCCAGAGATTGCAGTATTTAGACTGCAAGACTGCACATTAACCAGTTCAGCATGTCCAGTGAAAGGTCTATTTCGGAAAGAAGAAAAGATTGGCATGGTAATGCAATTCAAGTGCCAAGATTTGTAAACCACTCACCAAGCGAAGTCTCCAACTACTCCCGTTCATCTAGCAAGAGCGAAGCTGCGATTCTCAACCTGTCTGAAGAAGAAGGTGAGCGTTGTTGTGGCTCGTGGAAAGAAAACGCGAAATAAAGGTAAAGATAAGAGTAATCCCAGTTTGCGTTCTCATATCCAAAAAGTCCAGTAACTCAGTGTCAGTCTCTGACTGCTGCGCAGATTTCTCAGGTCTCTCTCTCTATGCTGTCTCTCTAGGGTCGAATGTTTTTTCTGTCCCCGTGCCTCCTCGCGCAGCGCACTATTTGTAAGTGGACACTGCACCGCACTGCCCCGCTCCGCTCCAGCTCACAGACGATAGCCTCGGCCACTGAGACAAGGGACCAAGACGCAAGCCAAGCGACGCGTGAAAACTTTGTTATAACTGTAGCACGATGATCTGGCAGAGCTTTGCACAGCGCGCGGCTACGTTAGTTGCTGCGTGCAAGACAAGCGCTCTCTGATAGACACAGGGTTCGCAGGATTTTAAAAAATAACTGAAGGAAGAGTGCGCCCCTACCTTGCTTTTTATTTTTACAAGATCAGCTTTAAAACCATACATCTCCGTTTCGTTTCACTTTCATGACATACAGACAGTTGTTTGCATCATCTCTTGTTTTGTTACTATTTTTTTTTGCATTAATATCTTTATTTTATACATCCTTTGACAGGTGGCCATTTACATTCACTTGGCATACGAAGTTGGCAGACAGACATTTCATCATGTTTATAAAAAAAAAAACATAGGCTGTCATATCGTTCTGTAAGTATTTTCTCGAGATGAAGTCAAAAGCCTTCTTTTGGTCAAGAGCCACTATGTAAAAGCCATGTTCTTCTTTGTTTGTTTTGCTCATGATCTCTGTCTCCATTCATTATCATTATCATTTTAGTCATTTAGCAGATCCAGAGCTACTTACAGTTAGTGCATTCATCTTAAGATAGCTAGGTGGGACGACCACATACAGTACCTTCGGAAAGTATTCAGACCCCTTTACCTTTTCCACATTTTGTTAAGTTACAGCCTTATTCAAAAATGGTTAAGTATTTTTTTAAATCAGCAATCTACACACAATAACCCATAATGACAAAGCGAAAACAAATGTATTATTAATAAAAAAAACAGAAATACCTTATTTACATAAGTATTCAAAGCCTTTGCTATTATACTCGAAATTGAGCTCAGGTGTATCCTGTTTCCATTGATTATACTTGATGTTGAAGGAATTGTCCGTAGAGCTCCGAGAGAGGATTGTGTCGAGGCACAGATCTGGGGAAGGGTACCAAAATATTTCTGCAGCATTGAAGGTCCCCAAGAACACAGTGGCCTCCATCATTCCTAAATGGAAGAAGTTTGGAACCACCAAGACTCTTCCTAGAGCTGGCCGCCTGGCCAAACTGAGATGGGCCTTAGTCAGGGAGGTGACCAAGAACCAGATGGTCACTCTGACAGAGCTCTAGAGTTCCTCTGTGGAGATGGGAGAACCTTCCAGAAGGACAACCATCTCCGCAGCACTCCACCAATCAGGCCTTTATGTTAGAGTGGCCAGACGGAAGCCACTCCTCAGTAAAAGGCACATGAGAGCCTGCTTGGAGTTTGCCAAAAGGCACCTAAAGACTATCAGACCATGAGAAACAAGATTATTTGCTCTGATGAAACCAATATTGAACTCTTTGGCCTGAATGCCAAGCGTCACGTCTGGAGGAAACCTGGCACGATCCCTACGGTAAAGCATGGTGTTGGCAGCATCATGCTGTGGGGATGTTTTTCAGCTGCAGGGACTGGGAGACTAGTCTTGATCGAGCAAAGATGAATGGAGCATCCGGAGCGCTTCAGAGCGCTCCGGACCTCAGACTGGGGTGAAGGTTCACCTTCTAATAGGACAATGATCCTAAGCACACAGCCAAGACAATGCAGGAGTGGCTTCGGGACAAGTCTCTGAATGTCTTTGAGTGGCCCAGCCAGAGCCCGGACTTGAACCTGATCGAACATCTCTGCAGAGACCTGAAAATAGCTGTGCAGAAAGGCTCTCCATCTAACATGACAGAGCTTGAGAGGATCAGCAGACAATAATGGGAGAAACTCCCCAAATACAGGTGTGCCAAGCTTGTAGCGTCATACCGAAGAAGACTCGATGCTGTAATTGCTGCCAAAGGTGCTTCAACAAAGTACTGAGTAAAGTTAAAGAGTTTTATTTTATTAGCAAACATTTTGAAAAACCAGTTTTTGCTTTGGCATTATGGGGTACTGTGTGTAGATTGATGAGGAAAAAACACAATTTAATCAATTTTAGAATAAGGCTGTAACGTTGCAAAATATGGAAAAAGTCAAGGGGTCTGAATACTTTCTGAAGGCACTGTTTTTCAGTCATAGTAAGTCATTTTTTCCCTCAATGAAGTGCTGTGGGATTATTTAAGATACTCTTTGAAGAGGTAGGGTTTCAGATGTTTTCGGAAGACGGGCAGGTTGCTGTCCTAGCTTCAGGGGGAAGCTGGTTCCACCATTGGGGTGCCAGGACAGAGAAGCACTTTGACTGGGTTGAACGGGAGCTGCCCTCCAATAGGGTTGGGAGGGCCGAGAGACCAGAGGTGGCAGAACGGAGTGCTCGGGTTGGGCTGTAGGGTTTGAGCATTCATTCACACAGTGGATTAATTGGCCATGATTCTAGCGTCTCCGCTGCTGGAAGAAGTGGGTGGCAGGCAGAGAGGCGCACAGCTGTCCTGTAGGTAGCCTACGTACTGTAGCCAGACACAGCTGTCCTGTAGGTAGCCTACGTACTGTAGCCGGACACAGCTGTCCTGTAGGTAGCCTACGTACTGTAGCCGGACACAATGGAGAAACATTGACCCATGAGATCCCAATGTTTCTTGTTGACTATGCTAACATTTATTATTTCACATCTAGTCTTTTTTTTTTACCATGTCAAGTCCAAGTGGGAGACATGTCGTGTGCCAAGTAGACTTGAGTGAAACACCAGTTCTGTGAATAACAGCTCCTACTTTTGACAGATATTGTTTGGGTGAAAACAGCACCATGTTTAAAAAAGGCCTTTCAGAGAAACAGCAACCTCCTTGTGAATAGGAAATATCAATATAAATCCAAAATAAATTAATTTCAAGTCATTTCAACTCTGTCAAAAGTAATTGCAACTCGTAAACATTTGGTCCATTTCAAATGTTTACGCACATCCACACCTTGCCAATTGCATGTAGCAAAGACTATGCCCATATCAACTGTCAAAATTCATATACATGTTCATGCCTTGACCATGACATCTTCAATTCAATAGCATACTTGTCATTTTTATCCCTGCTGCCAAATGAACATGTCGGTCAAGCTGTTCACAGACACAGCCTATTTATGACAGTCATCCGGTGTTGACACTTGACAGAAAGGCGACGTCTGCTGCTTTGACAGATGCATTTAGTTAAGTCAACAATAGACTGTTAAATAGACCTCTGCCTCTTCCTGTACTGGCTTGGCTGAACACAGCTACAGTAGGATAGGCTTTCTGTACCCACACATCTACATTCAAATCAGGCACTTTTCATAAAAATGTAAACCGCCCACAATAGTGGATAAAGTAAAGCTGAGATTTACATTTCAAATGGCAATCCTCCAACTCACTAGCTTTCGCTCTCTTTCTCACTATCTCTCTCTCATCTCTCTCTCTCTCTCTCTCTCTCTCTCTCTCTCTCTCTCTCTCTCTCTCTCTCTCTCTCTCTCTCTCTTCTCTCTCTCTCTCTCTTTTTTCTTCTCTTTTCTCTCTCTCTCTCTCTCTCTCTCTCTCTCTCTCTCTCTCTCTCTCTCTCTCTCTCTCTCTCTCTCTCTCTCTCGCTCTCTCTCTCTCTCTCGATATGGGAAGTGTGTGGGTAACCTTTTCCTCCTCTATCTGCCAAGCTATGCGCTGGGAGCAACCCTTCTTTCTTTAAATACGGAAAAGTTCTCATATTTACAGGGCTGAGACTACGCATGGGGTAGGTAGCACAAGATGTATGATGCATTTGTTTGATGCCAGGGAAGGACAAAAACTAGACAGGACACAGGGTGAGCCCAACCACTGTTTCATCCTACACATCCCACTATTACTCACTGCACCTGTCAAAGTGTTTCTACGAACATCTTTACTAACTCAACATCAGTGCATTCATCTTAAATTGTGCCACGCTGGCTGGATGTCCTTTGGGTGGTGGACCATTCTTGATACACACAGGAAACTGTTGAACATGAAAAACCCAGCAGCGTTCACCCTCTGAATGGCACACATACACAATCAATGTCTCAATTGTCTCAAGGCTTTAAAAATCCTTCTTTAACCTGTCTCCTCCCCTTCATCTATGCTTATTGAAGGGGATTTAACAAGTGACATCAAAAAGGGATCATCGCTTTCACCCGGATTCCCCTGGTCAGTCTGTGTCATGGAAAGAGCAGGTGTTCTTAATGTTTTGTAAACTCAGTGTACATTTTTACATGTTTACATAATGTAACCATAACAACCAACAATGATTTGAAATGATATCGCAGCTATCACAAGGTCTAACAGTTTAGATTTTAGTTCTTTAGCTCTTATCCAGAGCGACTTACTGGCGCAATTAGGTTTAAGTGCCTTGCTCAAGGGCACATTGACAGTATAACCAACGCTCTTAACCGCTAGGCTAAAGCACATGTAGGTAGTAACTCTCTGGATTCAGCACCGCTGTGTACTGCCTACTGTTTGATTCCGCCTCAATCTAGCCCTTACTCCAACTGAAGCCTCTCCAGTCGGAGATCCTAAAACCCCTCCTGGAAGTGTTATTTACATCGGCTTCAAGTTAGATTCCAGACAATGGTGGGTCTTAAGATAAATAAGCTTCAAGTTAGATTCCAGACAAATCAAATCAAATCAAATTGTATTTGTCACATACACGTGTTTAGCATTATTGCGGGTGTAGCGAAATGCTTGTGCTTCTAGCTCCGACAGTGCAGTAATATCTAACAAGTAATATCTAACAATTTCACAACATATACCCAATACACACAAATCTAATTTAAGAATATATCCATGGACAAGCAATGACAGAGCGGCATGAACTAAGATACAGTAGAATATTATAGAATAGAATACAGTATATACAGTGGGGAAAAAAAGTATTTAGTCAGCCACCAATTGTGCAAGTTCTCCCACTTAAAAAGATTAGAGAGGCCTGTAATTTTCATCATAGGTACACGTCACCTATGACAGACAAAATGAGGAAAAAAAATCCAGAAAATCACATTGTAGGATTTTTTATGAATTTATTTGCAAATTATGGTGGAAAATAAGAATTTGGTCACCTACAAACAAGCAAGATTTCTAGCTCTCACAGACCTGTAACTTCTTCTTTAAGAGGCTCCTCTGTCCTCCACTGGTTACCTGTATTAATGGCACCTGTTTGAACTTGTTATCAGTATAAAAGACACCTGTCCACAACCTCAAACAGTCACACTCCAAACTCCACTATGGCCAAGACCAAAGAGCTGTCAAAGGACACCAGAAACAAAATTGTAGACCTGCACCAGGCTGGGAAGACTGAATCTGCAATAGGTAAGCATCTTGGTTTGAAGAAATCAACTGTGGGAGCAATTAGTAGGAAATGGAAGACATACAAGACCACTGATAATCTCCCTCGATCTGGGGCTCCACGCAAGATCTCACCCCGTGGGGTCAAAATGATCACAAGAACGGTGAGCAAAAATCCCAGAACCACACGGCGGGACCTAGTGAATGACCTGCAGAGAGCTGGGACCAAAGTAACAAAGCCTACCATCAGTAACACACTACGCCGCCAGGGACTCAAATCCTGCAGTGCTAGACGTGTCCCCCTGCTTAAGACAGTACATGTCCAGGCCCGTCTGAAGTTTGCTAGAGTGCATTTGGATGATCCAGAAGAGGATTGGGAGAATGTCATATGGTCAGATGAAACCAAAATATAACTTTTTGGTAAAAACTCAACTCGTCGTGTTTGAAGGACAAAGAATGCTGAGTTGCATCCAAAGAACACCACACCTACTATGAAGCATGGGGGTGGAAACATCATGCTTTGGGGCTGTTTTTCTGCAAAGGGACCAGGACGACTGATCCGTGTAAAGGAAAGAATGAATGGGGCCATGTATCGTGAGATTTTGAGTGAAAACCTCCTTCCATCAGTAAGGGCATTGAAGATGAAACGTGGCTGGGTCTTTCAGCATGACAATGATCCCAAACACACCGCCCGGGCAACAAAGGAGTGGCTTCGTAAGAAGCATTTCAAGGTCCTGGAGTGGCCTAGCCAGTCTCCAGATCTCAACCCCATAGAAAATCTTTGGAGGGAGTTGAAAGTCTGTGTTGCCCAGCGACAGCCCCAAAACATCACTGCTCTAGAGGAGATCTGCATGGAGGAATGGGCCAAAATACCAGCAACAGTGTGTGAAAACCTTGTGAAGACTTATAGAAAACGTTTGACCTGTGTCATTGCCAACAAAGGGTATATAACAAAGTATTGAGACACTTTTGTTATTGACCAAATACTTATTTTCCACCATCATTTGCAAATAAATTCATTAAAAATCCTTCAATGTGATTTTCTGGACATTTTTTTCTCATTTTGTCTGTCATAGTTGACGTGTACCTATGATGAAAATTACAGGCCTCTCTCATCTTTTTAAGTGGGAGAACTTGCACAATTGGTGGCTGACTAAATACTTTTTTTCCCCACTGTACATATGAGATGAGTAGTGCAAGATATGTAAACATTATTAAAGTGACTAATGTTCCATTTCTTAAAGTGGCCAGTGATTTCAATAGCTAGTGATAGCTATTTAACAGTCTGATGGCCTTGAGATAGAAGCTGTTTTTCATTCTCTCGGTCCCAGCTTTGATGCACCTGTACTGACCTCGCCTTCTGGATGATAGCGGGGTGAACAGGCAGTGGCTCGGGTGGTTGATGTTAATGATGATCTTTTTGACCTTCCTGTGACATCGGGTGCTGTAGGTGTCTTGGAGGGCGGGTAGTTTTCCCCCGGTAATGCGTTCGGCAGACCGCACCACCCTCTGGAGAGCCCTGCGGTTGCGGGCGGTGCAGTTGCCGTACCAGGCGGTGATACAGCCCGACAGGATGCTCTCAATTGTGCATCTGTAAAAGGGTTTTAGGTGCCAAATTTCTTCTGCCTCCTGAGGCTCTGTTACGCCTTCTTCACCACACTGTCTGCGTGGGTGGACCATTTCAATTTGTCAGTGATGTGTACGCCAAGGAACTTGAAGCTTTCCACCTTCTCCACTGCGGTCCCGTCGATGTGGATAGGGGGGTGCACCCTCTGCTGTTTCCTGAAGTCCACGATCATCTCCTTTGTTTTGTTGATGTTGAGTGAGAGGTTATTTTCCTGGCACCACACTCCCAGAGCCCTCACCTCCTCCCTGTAGGCGGTCTCGTCATTGTTGGTAATCAAGCCTACTACTGTTGTGTCGTCTGCAAACTTGATGATTGAGTTGGAGGCGTTCATGGGTGAACAGGGAGTACAGGAGGGGGCTGAGCACGCACCCTTGTGGGGCCCCAGTGTTGAGGATCAGCAAAGTGGAGATGTTGTTTCCTACCTTCACCACCTGGGGGCGGCCCGTCAGGATGTCCAGGACCCAGTTGCACAGGGCGGGGTTCAGACCCAGGGCCTCACGCTTAATGATGAGCTTGGAGGGTACTATGTTGTTGAATGCTGAGCTATAGTCAATGAACAGCATTCTTACATAGGTATTCCTCTTGTCAAGATGGGATAGGGCAGTGTGCAGTGTGATGGCGATTGCATCGTCTGTGGATCTATTGGGGCGGTAAGCAAATTGAAGTGGGTCTATGATCCTTGACTAGTCTCTCAAAGCACTTCATGATGACAGAGGTGAGTGCTACGGGGCGATAGTTATTTAGTTCATTTACCTTTGCTTTCTTGGGTACAGGAACAATGGTGGCCATCTTGAAGCATGTGGGAACAGCAGACTGGGAAAGGGAGAGATTGAATATGTCCGTAAACACACCAGCGAGCTGGTCTGTGCATGCTATGAGGACACGGCCAGGGATGCCGTCTGGGCCGGAAGCCTTGCAGGGGTTAACATGCTTGAATGTCTTACTCACGTCGGCCACGGAGAAGGAGAGGCCGCAATGCTTGGTAGTGGGCCTCGTCGGTGGCAGTGGGCGAAGAAGGTGTTTAGCTTGTCTGGAAACGAGACGTCAGTGTCGGCGAAGTGGCTGGTTTTCCTTTTGTAGTCTGTGATTGTCTGTAGACCCTGCCACATACGTCTTGTGTCTGAGCCGTTGAATTGCGACTCCACTTTGTCTCTATACTGATGTTTTCCAGTTTAATTGCCTTGCGGAGTGAGTAGCTACTCTGTTTGTATTCTGCCATATTCCCAGTCACCTTGCCATGGTTAAATGCGGTGGTTCGCTCTTTCAGTTTTGCGCGAATGCTGCCATCTATCCACGGTTTCTGGTTAGTGTAGGTTTTAATAGTCACAGGGGGCACAACATCACCTATCCACTTACTGATAAACTCAGTCACCATTTCAGTGTATTCGTCTAAATTATTTTCGCGAGCTACCTGGAACATATCCCAGTCCGCGTGATCAAAACAATCTTGAAGCGTTGATTCCGATTGGTCAGACCAGCGTTGAATAGTCCTTAGCACGGGTACTTCCTGTTTGAGTTTCTGCCTATAGGAAGGGAGGAGCAAAATGGAGTAGTGGTCAGATTTGACGAAAGAAGGGCGGGGGAGGGCCTTATAACCATCCCGGAAGTTCGAATAGCAATGGTTGAGGATTTTAGCAGTGCGAGTACAACAGGCGATATGTTGATAGAACTTCGGCAGCCTAGTCCTCAAATTTGCTTTTATTAAAATCCCTGGTTACAATAAATGCAGCCTCAGGATATGTGGTTTCCAGTTTGCATAAAGTCCAGTGAAGTTCTTTGAGGGCCGTCGTGGTATCGGCTTGAGGGGGGATATACACGGCCGTGACTATAACCGAATAAAATTATCTTTGGAGATAATGCGGTCGGCATTTGATTGTGAGATATTCTAGGTCGGGTGAACAAAAGGACTTGAGTTCCTATATGTTACTACAATTACACCATGAGTCGTTAATCAAGAAACACACACCTCCGCCCTTCTGCTTCCCGGAGAGATATTTATTATTGTCTGCGCGATGAACTGAGAACCCATCTGGCTGGACCGATTTCAACAGAATATCCCCAGAGAGCCATGTTTCCGTGAAACAAAGTATGTTACAGGCCTTGATGTCTCTCTGGAAAGAAATCCTTGCCCGGAGCTCGTCGACCTTGTTAACCAGAGACTGAATATTAGCGAATAACCAGACAATGGTGGGTCTTAAGATAAATAAGCTTCAAGTTAGATTCATTAAACAGACAATGGTGGGTCTTAAGATAAATAAGCTTCAAGTTAGATTCTGTAACGATCCCGGCAGTCTGAGTCGGGTCCTGTCTGTGGACTAGTTGTTATGTTCGTGATCTCCAGTTTCCCGAGGGTTCTGGAACGCTCCGGGGAGCTCTCTTGATTTCCGCACCTGCATCCCATCAGCAATCTGCACACCTGGTCCTGATCATCACCCTTCTTAGGCTCTGGCCTAACATCCATTCCCTGCCGGATCGTTAGCCATGAACAGTAGGTTTACCAGAGTATCAGTCTTAGAGCCTAGCGTTAGTTTTGTTGTTTTTGCACCTTGTTGGTTTGTTGCTTACTTACCCCGTTTTGTTCCATCTGCAGTCACCCGTCCGGAACCTTCATCCAACCTCTGCCTGGTGGTTGGGCGGCTGCCGACCCAGGATGGGATCAACCACTGCACCCCCAACAACTAATCAACGCCGCCCGCTCTGTTCCCTGGATTATTCAGCATCACTCTTGAACTTGTAAATAAACACTCACCTTCGTTTCAACTTACCTTGTCCTGGTCTGCTTCTGGGTTCTGGCTTAGCAACTCGTGACAGAACGATCCGGCCAGTAATGAACCCAGCGGACCTGGACTCTGTTCGCCATGCCATTACCCAGCAGGAGAAGATGTTGGGCCATCATAGCACAGTACTACAGGAGATCGCGTTGTCAGTTCGGAACCTTTCTACCGGTCTGACGGAGGTCCAGAACCAACGCAAGTGTCCGGTGGAAGATCCACTACCGGTTTCACCCATCTCGCCTGCCGCTTCTGAAGCTGTGTCCTTCCGTGAGCCCAAGGTTCCGACACCGGATAAATATGAGGGGGAGCTGGGAAGATGCCGTTCCTTCCTTATGCAGTGTGGATTAGTGTTCGATCTACAGCCCTACTCTTATGCCACAGACAAGGCTAGGATAGCCTTTGTGATTGAGTTGCTGCGTGGTCGAGCGCTGGAGTGGGCTTCAGCCGTTTGGGAACGACAGGATCCCTGCATGGCTTCATACCAGGGGTTCACGGCCGAGATGAGGAAGCTCTTCGACCATTCCGTCCGAGGGAGGGACGCAGCTAGGCGCCTGTTTTCGCTTCGCCAAGGAACTCGCATAGCGTGGCCGACTTCAGTGATCGAGTTCAAGACGTTGGCTGTGGAGAGTGGGTGGAATGAGGAGGCTCTGCAAGCGGCCTTTTACCAGGGTCTGTCGGAGCAGCTCAAGGATGAGTTGATCTCCTATCCGGAGTCTAGTGACCTGGACAGCTTGGTAGCCTTGTCTATTCGGGTGGATAATCGAGTCCGAGAGCGAAGGAGGGAGAAGCAATGGGCTCCGTCCAACCGATCAGCTTCTCAGGTTCCAGTCGGGTCGTCAAACTGCGCGGCTCGCTAAAGTTGGGAGGACTTTTTAGCGAGCCAGTTTCGACCTCTCAATACCTCTGTCAGACCCCGTTTCCGGCTACCCTTATGAACAGGAATCAGAGCTTAGCGATTAACGCTTTTATCGATTCAGGTGCCGATGGAAGCTTTCTAGATGCCGAGTTGGTGGAACAGCTGGGGCTTTCCAAGGAGCAATTGCGGGAAGCCATTGAAGCTACCACTCTGGACGGCAGTAGTCTGGCACGTATCACGATGAGGACTGAACCGGTTAAGATGCGGTTGTCGGGGAATCATTCTGAGATGATTTCATTCTTCATTCTGCCGTCTCCCAGGTTCCTCTGGTCCTTGGATACCCTGGCTGAAGGAACACAATCCCACGTTCGATTGGGTACGGGCAAGGTAACGAGTTGGAGCCTTGATTGTCATGCTAACTGTCTCAAGACTGCCTGCCCCCATTCGGTTCCCAGTCAGGTGATTGAGGCTAAACCCCCAGATTTGTCCCTGGTTCCCGAGACATATCACGATTTGGGGGAAGTTTTCAGTAAGCAGAAGGCTCTGTCACTCCCTCCCCACCGACCATATGATTGTGCCATCAACCTGTTCCCTGGAGCTGTCTACCCCAAGGGAAGGTTATACAGTATCTCCCGACCTGAACGTGAGGCTTTGGAGACCTACATCAAGGAGTCCCTAGCTGCTGGTCTCATTCGTCCCTCGTCATCACCCCTGGGGGCAGGATTCTTCTTTGTGGGTAAGAAGGATGGCTCTCTTCGACCGTGTATTGATTATCGGGGGTTGAATGACATCACGGTCAAGAACAAGTATCCCCTGCCCTTGATGAGTTCTGCCTTCGACTCCTTACAGGGTGCTACGGTGTTCACCAAGCTAGACCTACGCAATGCGTATCACATGGTCCGGATCAGAGAGGGGGACGAGTGGTTGACGGGTTTCAATACACCGATGGGTCACTTGAGTATCAGGTGATGCCGTTTGGACTGACCAATGCTCCAGCGGTATTCCAGAGTATGGTGAACGACGTCCTGAGAGATATGATCGGTCTCTTTGTGTTTGTTTACCTGGATGACATTCTGATCTTCTCGAAGGAACCTTCCGACCACGTCCAGCATGTCCGGCAGGTTCTGCAGCGATTGTTGGAGAATCGCCTGTTCGTGAAGGCCGAGAAGTGCGAGTTTCACGCCCACACGACATCCTTTCTGGGTACATCATCTCCAGGGGGAGAGATTAGGATGGACCAGGAGAAGGTTAGAGCGGTTCTGGAATGGGCCCAGCCCGTATACGAGATTGCAGCTCCAGAGATTTTTGGGGTTTGCGAATTTCTACCGCAGATTCATCCGGGATTACAGCCGTGTGGCCGCTCCGTTAACTGCCTTGACTTCCAGTATCAGGACCTTCAAGTGGAATCCGGAGGCGGATCGAGCGTTTCTGGATTTGAAGAGAGGCGATTCACCAACGCACCGATTCTCTCTCAACCGGACACGGCCCGTCAGTTCGTCGTTGAAGTGGACGCGTCTGATGTGGGAGTTGGCGCCATCCTGTCGCAGCGATGCTCCACGGACAGTAAACTCCATCCCTGCGCCTACTACTCTCGTCGCCTTTCGCCTGCGGAGAGGAATTACGATGTGGGTAACCGGAGCTTCTCGCGGTGAAACTTGCCTTGAGGAGTGGCGCCACTGGTTGGAGGGGGGCGGAGCAACCGTTTATTGTCTGGACTGACCACAAGAATCTTGCTTACGTGCAATCGGCTAAACGTCTCAACTCCCGTCAGGCCAGGTGGGCGTTGTTTTTCGGACGATTCCAAGTTTTCCCTGACGTTCCAACCTGGATCTAAGAACGGCAAGGCGGACGCCTTGTCCCGGATGTTCTCCAAGACGGAGGAGAGTGGGTCCAAGACCGAGACAATTCTCCCCCGGAACTGCGTCGTGGGAGCAGTTATGTGGAAGATTGAGGAGGAGGTGCTGGCGTCCCTTCGGACTCAGCCCGGTCCCGGTAACGGTCCACCCGGTCGGTTGTTTGTGCCTGAGTCGGTTCGTCCTGCTGTCCTCAAATGGTCCCACGCCAGCAAGATGGCTTGTCACCCTGGCGTGGCTCGGACAATGGCGTTTCTTCGCAGACGTTTTTGGTGGCCTGCCATGGCCGAGGATACTCGGGGTTATGTTGCTGCCTGTCCAGTGTGTGCGCAGAATAAGAGTACCAATCGGCCCAGCTCTGGACTACTTCACCCCCTTCCTATTCCCCGGCGACCATGGTCGCATCTGGCCCTGGACTTTGTCACTGGGTTGCCCGCTTCTGAGGGGAACACGGTCGTTCTGACTATCGTGGACAGATTCAGCAAGTTCGCCCACTTTGTGCCTATTGCCAAGCTTCCCTCTGCCTCGGAGACGTCCGAGATCCTGGTTAGGAGGTTTTCAGGGTCCACGGGTTGCCCAGTGATATCGTTTCCGACCGTGGCCCTCAGTTTACCTCTGCTGTCTGGAAGTCCTTCTGTTTGGCCATTGGAGCTACAGTCAGTCTCACATCTGGTTTTCACCCCCCAATCTAATGGTCAGGCGGAGAGAGCCAACCAGAAGATGGAATCCACGCTACGCTGTCTGGCCTCTTCCAACCCCACCTCCTGGGTCTCTCAGTTGCCTTGGGTTGAGTATGCCCACAATACTCTCCCCTACATCTGCCACTGGGATGTCTCCCTTCCAGTGCCTGTATGGCTACCAACCTCCCTTGTTCCCTTCTCAGGAGAAGGAGCTCTCAGTGCCTTCTGTTCAGGTCCATATTCTCGTTGCCACCGGACCTGGCATCGGGCCAGAAAAGCACTCCTTAGAGTTTCGGACCGGTATCAGCTCCAGGCGAATCGTCGCCGGATCCCCGCTCCCACCTACACCATCGGAGATAGGGTCTGGTTGGCCACACGGGATCTTCCTTACGGACTGAGTCTAGGAAGTTGTTACCGGGTTCATTGGTCCGTTTGTGGTGGAGAAGGTGATCAATCCGGTGGCAGTTCGACTCAAACTCCCGAGGACGCTCAGAGTCCATCCCACCTTTCATGTCTCCTGCCTCAAGCCTGTTTTCCTCAGTCCTCTGTTGCCTCCTCCGCCTCCTCCTCCTCCTCCTCGGATGATCGGAGGTGGTCCTGCCTACACGGTGCGTCGCATCATGGATTCCAGACGGCGGGGCCGGGGTTTCCAGTATCTCGTGGACTGGGAGGGGTATGGTCCTGAAGAGAGGAGTTGGATTCCGCGGCGACAGGTCCTAGATGCTGACCTCATCAGTGACTTCTACCGCCTCCATCCTGGCGCTCCGGGAGTCCGCCCGGTGGCGTTCGTCGGAGGGGTACTGTAACGATCCCGGCAGTCTGAGTCGGGTCCTGTCTGTGGACTAGTTGTTATGTTCGTGATCTCCAGTTTCCCGAGGGTTCTGGAACGCTCCGGGGAGCTCTCTTGATTTCCGCACCTGCATCCCATCAGCAATCTGCACACCTGGTCCTGATCATCACCCTTCTTAGGCTCTGGCCTAACATCCATTCCCTGCCGGATCGTTAGCCATGAACAGTAGGTTTACCAGAGTATCAGTCTTAGAGCCTAGCGTTAGTTTTGTTGTTTTTGCACCTTGTTGGTTTGTTGCTTACTTACCCCCGTTTTGTTCCATCTGCAGTCACCCGTCCGGAACCTTCATCCAACCTCTGCCTGGTGGTCGGCGGCTGCCGACCCAGGATGGGATCAACCACTGCACCCCCAACAACTAATCAACGCCGCCCGCTCTGTTCCCTGGATTATTCAGCATCACTCTTGAACTTGTAAATAAACACTCACCTTCGTTTCAACTTACCTTGTCCTGGTCTGCTTCTGGGTTCTGGCTTAGCAACTCGTGACAGATTCATTAACCAGACAATGGTGGGTCTTAAGATAAATAAGCTTCAAGTTAGATTCCAGACAATGGTGGGTCTTAAGATAAATAAGCTTCAAGTTAGATTCATTAAACAGACAATGGTGGGTCTTAAGATAAATAAGCTTCAAGTTAGATTCATTAACCAGACAATGGTGGGTCTTAAGATAAATAAGCTTCAAGTTAGATTCCAGACAATGGTGGGTCTTAAGATAAATAAGCTTCAGGTTAGATTCATTAACCAGACAATGGTGGGTCTTAACATAAATAAGCTTCAGGTTAGATTCATTAACCAGACAATGGTGGGTCTTAACATAAATAAGCTTCAGGTTAGATTCATTAACCAGACAAGCTGGGTCTTAAGATAAATACGCTTCAAGTTAGATTCCAGACAATGGTGGGTCTTAAGATAAATACGCTTCAAGTTAGATTCCAGACAATGGTGGGTCTTAAGATAAATAAGCTTCTGGTTAGATTCATTAACCAGACAATGGTGGGTCTTAACATAAATTAGCCCCGCTGATGGATGGCTGTTAGTGCATCAGGGCATGGATGGTAGATGGAGAGGGGAGGAATCACACTCACACACACACACTGGTATTCAATTGTCACCCGGACCCCTCTGCTATGTGTGTGTGTCCCTCTCCTTAAACAGCATACATACTGTATTCCCTGAGTGCCAGAGTCAGTCTAATGAACTGGAGTTGCCAGGCAACCCACACCAAAAATCTAGGCTAGGCATGAGCACCCTTCCTCTCTTCACTCCTTCTCTCCACCACTTCCTCCCTCCATCCCTTCACCTGGCCCAAATGTGTTTGCTGTTGTGAAGGGAGTGTGTGTGTGTGTGTGTGTGTGTGTGTGTGTGTGTGTGCACGTGCTTGTGCGTTTGTGAGCTGTACGTCTGCCTTCCCTGCTACAGCAAACAGTCCATCTGTCATACTGCTGCTGCTACAGAGCCGCTGGTCAGCTCTGGGAACCCTAAGAACAAACAAGCTGTGCATGTACGCCACACACACACACACACACACACACACACACACACACACACACACACACACACACACACACACACACACACACACACACACACACACACACAGACAGACAGACAGACAGACAGACAGACAGACAGACAGACAGACAGACAGACAGACACACACACACACACACCGAGTTTACAGCAGCTGACTCAATCACCTAAGAGAGTCTGTCCTCTGGGGATGGGGTGTATGCGTGCCTTTGTGTGTGTGTGTGTGTGTGTGTGTGTGTGTGTGTGTGTGTGTGTGTGTGTGTGTGTGTGTGTGTGTGTGTGTGTGTGTGTGTGTGTGTGTGGATCGTGGGTCAGTTTGGATAGGGTGATGGAGAGGGGGTGAGGAGGGGGTGACGGAGTCAAGTATTGTCCCTTAAAGGAGGGGAAAAAGAGAGGACCGAGGGTCAGGAGGAGAGGAATGAACAAGGGAGGGAGGGAGAGAGAGAGTGCTGGCCAACTGAATCTCTGCAGTCATCTTTCACCCTGCTACTGTACCTACATGGGCCCAATGAGCCATCCCACACTGCACTGGGGCCAAGGCCAGGCGATTTCTCAGGCTTACCCAGCCTTGCCTTGCCCCTGCGGTGGCAGGGGAGAGGACCCTGTAGTGTCGGAGCTCCAGAATGTCTACTGTAATGGTAACTGCCACGGTCCAGAGGAAGAAGGATTTGTCTTATAATGTCAATGATGTCATAAATGCCAAGGTTCTCCAGGAAGTATTTCTGCAGTGGGAGACACAGTGAGGGGAAGTGATTAAACCAGACAGACCCGGTGTCTCCCAGGTGTATAACAAAATACACCTGAACCGTACATACACAGAGCTCAGCAAAATCTGGGTGAGATCTAATTTTCTAATGGCTGCCATATTGGCATAAAATATGCCATTCTAGAATTCTAATTAGAATGTTTTCTCATTGAACATTCCATCACAAAATGGAGGATAGTGTGCAGAACTGCGGTATAGTAAATATATAGCTATCCTATAGTTCTCTTTCATGATACCATCATTGTCCAATCCATCTTTAGCTCATCCACAGGTCTGTCTAGGGCATCGGCTTGTTCTCATATAGTGTGTGTGTGTCTATGCGCATCCGTGTGTGTGTGCATGCAATTGTGTGTCCAGGCACTCGCGTGTATGCATCGCCTATAAGTGTGCCCTCTGTCTTTTCTCATGGCTTCCACAATGTGATGGAGTGGAGCTGTTGCCTCCTCCAACCCAGCAGTCCCAGAATGAATGGACAGACAGAGAGAGAGAGAGAGAGAGAGAGAGAGAGAGAGAGAGAGAGAGAGAGAGAGAGAGAGAGAGAGAGAGAGAGAGAGAGAGAGAGAGAGAGAGAGAGAGAGAGAGAGAGAGAGAGAGAGAGAGAGAAGAGAGAGAGAGAGAGAGAGAGAGAGAGAGAGAGAGAGAGAGAGAGAGAGAGAGAGAGAGAGAGAGAGAGAGAGCAGAGAGAGAGAGAGAGAGAGAGAGAGAGAGAGAGAGAGAGAGAGAGAGAGAGAGAGAGAGAAGAGAGAGAGAGAGAGAAATAGAGAGAGAGAGAGAGAGAGAGAGAGAGAGAGAGAGAGAGAGAGAGAGAGAGAGAGAGAGAGAGAGAGAGAGAGAGAGAGAGAGAGAGAGAGAGAGAGAGAGAGAGAGAGAGAGAGAGAGAGAGAGAGAGAGAGAGAGAGGGAACCAAATGCAGCACTCAGTCTTCAGTCCATCTTCCTCTACTCTACTGGTGCTTTTGGCTAGCTAGATCCCTCAATGTCCTCCCCTGCTTCCACCATGATGGATAGTAACCAGAATAAGGCTGATACTTTGAGTTTTTTTCCCTCTCTCTCCCTTGGATGTGAAGTGAAGTGAAAAAGTTAAGAGCGCCAGATATTAACTTTGTGAAATTCAACCATGGAGCGGAGGCCTGAGGAGGCGTGAGGTCCCCCATCCACAGACAGCCAAAATAATTAATGTCACAAACGAAGATAGCCCCAAATTGTAGGAAGCAATTATCAATGTCGCTATCCCATGTGATGGGAGCAAGCCACAGCAATGGGTACAAAATATGACAAACTGTTTACTATCCATAAACAATTATAATATTGGTGTCAAGGGTTTTACTATCCATAAACAATGATAGTATTGGTGTCAAGGGTTTTACTATCCAGAAACAATGATAGTATTGGTGTCAAGGGTTTTACTATCCATAAACAATGATAGTATTGGTGTCAAGGGTTTTACTATCCAGAAACAATGATAGTATTGGTGTCAAGGGTTTTACTATCCAGAAACAATTATAGTATTGGTGTCAATGGTTTTACAATCCATAAACAATGATAGTATTGGTGTCAAGGGTTTTACTATCCAGAAACAATTATAGTATTGGTGTCAAAGTTTTTACTATCCATAAACAATGATAGTATTGGTGTCAAGGGTTTTACTATCCATAAACAATGATAGTATTGGTGTCAAGGGTTTTACTATCCAGAAACAATGATAGTATTAGTGTCAAGGGTTTTACTATCCAGAAACAATTATAGTATTGGTGTCAATGGTTTTACTATCCATAAACAATGATAGTATTGGTGTCAAGGGTTTTACTATCCATAAACAAATAGAAGAAACCTGTTGATCTATTCGTATAGACTACAAAAAGTGTTTAATATATATATATATATATATATATATATATATATATATATATATATATATATATATATTTGGCAATAAAACAACAAATATTGTCTAGTCTAGTTTTAATCAAAGTCTCTCCTGTGTATTCCAGTCAGGGCATAAAACGGATTACTACAGTGAATGTTTAGTTTTCCTAGTTTAAGAAGGACACAGTGAATGTTTAGTTTTCCTAGTGCAACAAAGACACAGTGAATGTTTAGTTTTCCTAATGTAAGAAGGACACGGTGAATGTTTAGTTTTCCTAGTTTAAGAAGGACACGGTGAATGTTTAGTTTTCCTAGTGCAACAAGGACACAGTGATAATCTCCTTTCATCTCCCCTTCCAACTCACCACAAGGTAATTCGTTTTTCTCAACAGCAGATGATGTTTCTGAGACTTCCCTGCACGGCCTCTCCTGACAGCCCCGTCTCCTGCTCTGACTGGGTGGTGTTGTGTCTGCTATACACACTGACAGCCCTGTGTCCTCAGTATCACTGGGGTCACACACACAACAACACCCATCCAACAGCACTGTAAACACAGACACACACACACACACACACACAGGCAATAATGCATACACACACACACACAAACAGAGCTGTGTTTGTGTGTGTATTTGAACGGCGATGCTCTCTGATCAGATGTGCACAACAAATCAAGAGTAGGCTTCCTGCTACGCTGTCTGTGTTTCTCTGGAGTTTAGACAGTCTAGATTGATGTGTGTTTTTGGGGCTCTGCTGAAGCACAGAAACATGTCAGAAATATGCAGTTTTTCCACAGTGAGGACTGATGGATACATTGACTGTCTGTGTGCCACAGAGAAGAATTACATGGAATGGTTTATTTGACACTTTCTCCTGGATCACTGACTTCTGTATACCAACATGGACAATCCTGTTGTCATGGTAAATGTAATGTAACACTGTCTTTATGCAACCAATTAGTTTTCACATTTATCAAACATCTCATCTATCTTCTGTCCCACCCATTGGGAAAGTGCAGAAAGTAAAGAACAACAATTCCTAAAGAGCAACAACAACAACAACAACAACAACAACAACAACAACAACAAGGATAACACCAAAAACGAGCCCTAACCAATAATCATCCTCGTCGTTACCTGGACATTATGATCTTTCATTACCGGTGATAATCTCTTTCCCACTTTTTTTAAAATAATGAGGCGGCAGTATGATGTTGAAACTCATTAAAAACAAAACACTACATCCATCAAACACCACGCACACACACAAATCACACACACAGACACACACACACACAACGGACAAGTGAATTAACTGTGATTACTGGCAGAGATCCGCTTAGGGTCAAACGGAGGGAGAAAGAGAGACTGAGCAACAGACCAGACAGAAGTACAAAAACTAAAAGTAGAAGTTTGTGTTCTATTAGGCTGTTTGTGTTCTTCCTCAGAGCGGACAATATAACTCAGTCTGACGTCCAGGGCTCTGATGGGCTGATCTGAACTGGGCTGAGCTGATGGGCTGAGCTGAGCTGGGCTGAGCTGGGCTGAGCTGATGGGCTGAGCTGAGTTGGGTTGAGCTGATGGGCTGAGCTGAGCTGGGCATAAAAACATTCCTACAACAGCTTGGCTTTTGACATGGCAGAACTGGAACGGTGCAAAATAGCACTATTTATCACAGACAGAAACAGCAGTGTTTACATCACAGAATGCTGCTGAGGGGAGGACGGCTCATAATAATGGCTGGAACGGAGCAAATGGAATGGCATCAAAAACCTGGAAACCATTCCGCCGATTCTGCTCCAGCCATTACCAAGAGCCCATCCTCCCCAATTAAGGTGCCAACAACCTCCTGTGCTTTGTAGGTAGCCTATTGGGTTCATACAAGGACAAGACTATGGGTTACCTTCATTGGTAAGGGTTGCCCAGAGTGAGAATATCCGTTCACAGCACAACTGTAACAGTGAAGGAGCACCGTAGCAGGCTGGACCATCACAGCACCACTATAAGTTGTGGTCCTCTGTAGCTCAGCTGGTAGAGCACGGCGCTTGTAACGCCAAGGTAGTGGGTTCGATCCCCGGGACCACCCATACACAAAAATGTATGCACGCATGACTGTAAGTCACTTTGGATAAAAGCGTCTGCTAAATGGCATATTATTATTATTATTATTATAAGAGTGAAGGAGCACCATACCAGAAATCCATTTCAAAAGCAGAAATGTGTGTAAATAGGATATAGTAATGATATACAACACATTGTAATCAAAGACAGGCCGTAGTAATTGCCTACATGGCCTACTAGTACTCACCATAAAAAACAATGAATTGTGTCTCAAGTCTCTGATGAGCCATTGCAACCCACAGGGCACAGTCAACATGGTTAGCTGTAAAAACACCAAACTACCTGCGACAAAGGGTTTCGAGTCAGGAGTGTGTGTGTGTGTGTGTGTGTGTGTGTGTGAGCATGTGTGTGTGTGTGTGTGTGTGTGTGTGTGTGTGTGTGTGTGTGTTGTTAATGATGCCGGCTTGGTGCCACTGTGTTTAATGTTGTTATTGTCCAGTTGAGGGTTGACTATTATGGTGTTTTATGAACGACAGTCCACAGGCCTCTACATCCATGGATATTACAAGTTATTTGCTTTAGGACCTTAGGAATAAAAGATTAATTCAAAGCTGATTCATTATGCATGCATATATTAATCAGGTCTGGAGTAGAGTCAACAGCAGCTGTGGAGGCTATATTAGGAGATAATTGTGTGGCTGGTTATTTCAACAAATCCATTGTTTGACAAATATGAGAGCTTGGACTGTGTATTTGGTATATTGATATAAAACAGCTTGACACCTTCTTATTATTCAAGTTATGTTTCAGGATCTCATCTGCACCTCCCTGAAGTACCTAGTCACATAGTCTCATCTGTACCTCTCTGAAATACCTAGTCACATAGTCTCATCTGTACCTCCCTGAAGTAGAGTGGCTTGCTATTCACCCCCTTGGCATTTTTCCTATTTTGTTGCCTTACAACTTGGAATTAAAATGAATTTTTTGGGGGGTTGTATCATTTGATTTACACAACATGCCTACCACTTTGAAGATGCAAAATATTTTTTCTTGTGAAACAAACAACAAATAAGACCAAAAAAGAAACAGAAACCTTAAGCGTGCATAACTATTCACCCCCCCGCCCCCCAAACTCAATACTTTGTAGAGCCACCTTTTGCAACAATTACAGCTGCAAGTCTCTTGGGGTTTGTCTCTATAAGCTTAGCCACCGGGATTTTTGCCCATTCTTCAAGGCAAAACTGCTCCAGCTCCTTCAAGTTGGATGGGTTCCACTGGTGTACAGCAATCTTTAAGTCATACCACAGATTCTCAGTTGTATTGAGGTCTGGGCTTTGACTAGGCCATTCCAAGACATTTAAATGTTTCCCCTTAAACCACTCGAGTGTTGCTTTAGCAGTATGCTTAGGGTCATTGTCCTGCTGGAAGGTGAACCTCAGTCCCAGTCTCAAATCTCTGGAAGACTGAAACAGGTTTCCCTCAAGAATTTCCCTGTATTTAGCACCATCCATCATTCCTTCAATTCTGACCAGTTTCCCAGTCCCTGCCGATGAAAAAGATCCCCACAGCATGATGCTGCCACCACCATGCTTCACTGTGGGGATGGTATTCTCGGGGTGATGAGAGGTGTTGGGTTTGCGCCAGACATAGCATTTTCCTTGATGGCCAAAAAGCTCAATTTTAGTTTCATCTGACCAGAGTATCTTCTTCCATATGTTTGGGGAGTCTCCCACATGCCTTTTGGCGAAAAACAAACGTGTTTGCTTATTTTTTTCTTTAAGCATATTTTTTCTTTAAGCAATGGCTTTTTTTGGGCCACTCTTCTGTAAAGCCCAGCTCTGTGGAGTGTACGGCTTAAAGTGGTCTTATGGACAAATACTCCAATCTCTGCTGTGGAGCTTTGCAGCTCCTTCAGGGTTATCTTTGGTCTCTTTGTTGCCTCTCTGATTAATGCCCTCCTTGCCTGGTCCATGAGTTTTGGTGGGCGGCCCTCTCTTGGTAGGTTTGTTGTGGTGCCATATTCTTTCCATTTTTTAATAATGGATTAAATGGTGCTCCTTGGGATGTTCAAAGTTTCTGATATTTTTTTACAACCCAACCCTGATCTGTACTTCTCCACAACTTTGTCCCCGACCTGTTCAAATCAAATCAAATCACATTTTATTTGTCACATACACGTGTTTAGCAGATATTATAGCGGGTGTAGCGAAATGCTTGTGCTTCTAGCTCCGACAGTGCAGTAATATCTAACAATCAAAGTTTCCTAAGAGCTAGTCGCGAGGCCGCCATCTTCGTCGGCGCCAGGATCACATGTCCTGTTTGGAGAGCTCCTTGGTCTTCATGGTGCCACTTGCTTGGTGGTGCCCCATGCTTAGTGGTGTTGCAGAATAGGTATCGCATATCCAAGATGGCGAAGTAGTGCAGTCTTGTTTCTGTCGTGTGTCTGTAAATAGCCTGTAAATACCCAGTTTTTTTGTATTTTTCGTACATATTTCCCTATCAGACTTTTCATCCTTCTACAAAATATACTTTCCTGCAACCTGCCTCACTCAATGTGGAACGGATTCTATTATTGACTTACCTTTTATCCAGAATCTAGAATCTCCAGTTGAAACTAGCTAGCCAGCTAACTAGCTACTTGCTATTAGCCACGGCTAGCGGTGTTTCACCCAGAACATAGGATTTTTTTTCCGCAGGATTAATTTTAATCACTGGACATTGATCACCGGATATTCGGCCAGTCTGCACAGCGCGTTATCGACCCAGAACATATCAGTTCTTCCGCCGGATTCACTGATTCACTGGACCTCTAACTCCGGATTCATCGCCACCAGCTGGCTACAACAAAACGGACGCTGTGGTCTGGCTAATCAACCTGAGCTAGGCCCATCTCCCGGCTATCTACCTCTCTATCAACTGGACGGGACCACCTAGGATTGACGCGAGCCCCGCCGATCCTACACGACTGGTCTGCCGACGAAATCGTCTGATGTGGTTACGACGTAACCACGAAGATTCCATCCATCTGCTAGCCCTGGCCCGTTAGCTACACGCTTACTCACTAAACTGAACTAGCTACTGAACTAGCTACTTGCTATTGGCCACAGCTGGCGGTGTTTCACCCAGAACATTTGATTTTTTTTTTTTTTTTTTTTTTTTCCGCGGGATTGGTTTTAATCACTGGACATTGATCGCCGGATATTCGGACAGTCAGCACTGCGCGTTGTCGACCCAGAACATATCAGTTTTTCCGTCGCTACCAGCTGGCTACAACAAAACGGACGTAGCACACGCTAGCCGTGGCCTCTTGCTCACTGGCGCTTCACCACCGGACCTTGTGATAACTCAGCTATACAGCTGATATCTGCTGGACTGTTCCTTTTTACGGTACTACATCCTGTTTATGTTTAGCCTCAGCCCAAACATGGTTAGTTTATTGTTGTTTCGGTTATTTCTAATTGTACTATATCACTGTAGACCCCCCAGCCTAGCTGAACCTGCCTTGGTTAGCCCCTTTGTCCCTCCACCCATACACTCACAGACCGACTCAATTTATGCCTCTAGAGATACTATCTCTTTCAGTGTTACCCAACGCTTAGGTTTGCCTCCACTTTACTCATGTCCTTCCATATCCTTGTCTGTTCATAATGCCCTGAATCTTTTCTATAACACCCGGAAATCTGCCCCCTTTATTCTATGTACCCAACGCACTAGAAGACCAGTTCTTAAAGCCTTTAGCCGTATCCTTATTCTAGTCCTCCTCTGTTCCTCTGGTGATGTAGAGGCTAACCCAGGCCCTGTAGCCCCCCAGTATCACTCCTACTCCCCAGGAGCTATCATTTGTTGACTTCTGTAATCGCAAAAGTCTTGGTTTCTTGCACATAAATATCAGAAGTCTACTTCCTAAGTTTGAGTTATTCACTGCGTTAGCACACTCTGCCAACCCTGATGTTCTAGCAGTGTCTGAATCCTGGCTCAGGAAGGCCACCAAAAATTCTGAAATTTCCATCCCCAACTATAACATTTTCCGTCTAGATAGAACTGCCAAAGGGGGTGGAGTTGCAATCTACTGTAGAGATAGCCTGCAGAGCTCTATCATACTATCCAGGTCTGTGCCCAAACAGTTTGAGCTTCTACTTCTAAAAATCCACCTTTCCAGAAATAAGTCTCTCACTGTTGCCGCTTGCTACAGACCCCCTCAGCCCCCCAGCTGTGCCCTGGACACCATATGTGAATTGATTGCCCCCCATTTATCCTCTGAGTTTGTACTGCTTGGTGACCTAAATTGGGATATGCTTAATACCCCAGCCATCCTACAATCCAAGCTAGATGCCCTCAACCTCACGCAAATTATCAACGAACCTACCAGGTACAACCCTAAATCCTTAAACATGGGTACCCTCATAGATATCATCCTGACTAATATACCCTCTAAATACACCTCAGCTGTCTTCAACCAGGATCTCAGCGATCACTGCCTTATTGCCTGCGTCCGTAACGGGTCCGCGGTCAAACGACCACCCCTCATCACTGTCAAACGCTCCCTAAAACACTTTAGCGAGGAGGCCTTCCTAATTGACCTGGCCCAGGTATCCTGGATGGATATAGATCTCATTCCGTCAGTAGAGGATGCCTGGTTGTTCCTTAAAAGTAATTTCCTCTCAATCTTAAATAAACATGCCCCATTCAAAAATACAGAACTAAGAACCGATATAGCCCCTGGTTCTCCTCAGACTTGACTGCCCTTGACCAGCACAAAAACATCCTGTGGCGTACAGCATTAGCATCAAATAGCCCCGCGATATGCAACTTTTCAGGGAAGTTAGGAACCAATATACACAAGCAGTCAGGAAAAGCAAAGGCTAACTTTTTCAAACAGAAATTTGCATCCTGTAGCACTAACTCCAAAAAGTTTTGGGACACTGTAAAGTCCATGGAGAATAAGAGCACTTCCTCCCAGCTGCCCACTGCACTGAGGCTAGGAAACACTATCACCACCGATAAATCTACAATAATCGAGAATTTCAACAAGCATTTTGCTACAGCTGGCCATGCTTTCCATCTGGCTACCACTAACCCGGCCACCAACTCTGCACCCTCTGCTGCAACTTGCCCATGCCCCCCGCTTCTCCTTCACACAAATTCAGACAGTTGATGTTTTGAAAGCGCTGCAAAATCTGGACCCCTACAAATCAGCTGGGCTAGACAATCTGGACCCTTTCTTCCTAAAACTAGCCGCCGAAATTGTCGCAACCCCTATTACTAGTCTGTTCAACCTCTCTTTCATAACGTCTGAGATCCCCAGAGATTGGAAAGCTGCCGCGGTCATCCCCCTCTTCAAAGGGGGTGACACTCTAGATCCAAACTGCTACAGACCTATATCCATCCTGCCCTGCCTTTCGAAAGTATTCGAAAGCCAAGTTAACAAACAGATCATCGACCATTTCGAATACCACCGTACCTTCTCCGCTATGCAATCCGGTTTCCAAACTGGTCACGGGTGCACTTCAGCCACGCTCAAGGTCCTAAACGATATTATAACCGCGATTGATAATAGACAGTACTGTGCAGCCGTCTTCATCGACCTGGCCAAGGCTTTCGACTCTGTCAACCACCGCATTCTTATTGGCAGACTAAATAGCCTTGGTTTCTCAAATGACTGCCTCGCCTGGTTCACCAACTACTTCTCAGATAGAGTTCAGTGTGTCAAATCGGAGGGCCTGTTGTCTGGACCTATGGCAGTCTCTATGGGGGTGCCACAGGGTTCAATTCTTGGGCCGACACTTTTCTCCGTGTATATCAATGATGTCGCTCTTGCTGCTGGTGACTCTCAGATCCACCTCTACGCAGACGACACCATTTTGTATACATCTGGCCCTTCATTGGACACTGTGTTAACAAACCTCCAAACGAGCTTCAATGCCATACAACAATCCTTCAGTAGCCTTCAACTGCTCTTAAACACTAGTAAAACTAAATGCATGCTTTTCAATCGAACGCTGCTAGCACCCGCCCACCCGACTAGAATCACCACTCTCGACGGGTCTGACCTAGAGTATGTGGACAACTACAAATATCTAGGTGTCTGGTTAGACTGTAAACTCAACTTCCAGACTCACATAAAGAATCTCCAATCCAAAGTTAAATCTAGAATCGGCTTCCTATTTCGCAACAAAGCCTCCTTCACTCATGCTGCCAAACATGCCCTCGTAAAACTGACTATCCTACCGATCCTTGACTTCGGCGATGTCATTTACAAAATAGCCTCCAACACTCTACTCAGCAAATTGGATGTAGTCTATCACAGTGCCATCCGTTTTGTCTCCAAAGCCCCATACACTACCCACCACTGTGACCTGTACGCTCTTGTTGGCTGGTCCTCACTACATGTTCGTCGTCAAACCCACTGGCTCCAGGCCATCTATAAATCACTGCTAGGCAAATCCCCGCCTATCTTAGCTCATTGGTCACCATAGCAGCACCCACCCGTAGTCTGCGCTCCAGCAGGTATATCTCACTGGTCATTCCCAAAGCCAACACCTCCTTTGGCCGCCATTCCTTCCAGTTCTCTGCTGCCAATGACTGGAACGAATTGCAAAAATCTCTGAAGCTGGAGACTCTTATCTCCCCCAATAACTTTAAGCATCAGTTGTCAGAGCACCTTACCGATCACTGCACCTGTACACAGCCCATCTGAAATTAGCCCACCCAACTACCTCATCCCTATATTGTTATTTAATTTGCTCTTTTGCACCCCAGTATCTCTATTTGCACATAATCTCTTGCACATCTAGCATTCCAGTGTTAATACTATTGTAATTATTCTGCACTATAGCCCATTTATTGCCTTACCTCCATAACTTGCTACATTTGCACACACTGTATATATATTTTCTGTTGTATTTTCTGACTTTATGTTTTTTTTCTTTACCCCATATGTAACTCTGTGTTGTTTTTATTGCACTACTTTGCTTTATCTTGGCCAGGTCGCAGTTGTAAATGAGAACCTGTTCTCAACTGGCTTACCTGGTTAAATAAAGGTGAAATAAAAAATAAAAAAAATAAAAGGTGTATATACTGTGGGGAGAACAAGTATTTGATACACTGCCAAATTGCAGGTTTTCCTACTTACAAAGCATGTAGAGGTCTGTAATTTTGATCATAGGTACACTTCAACTGTGAGAGACGGAATCTAAAACAAAAATCCAGAAAATCACATTGTATGATTTTTAAGTAATTGATTTGCATTTTATTGCATGACATAAGTATTTGATCACCTACCAACCAGTAAGAATTCTGGCTCTCACAGACCTGTTAGTTTTTCTTTAAGAAGCCCTCCTGTTCTCCACTCATTACCTGTATTAACTGCACCTGTTTGAACTCGTTACCTGTATAAAAGTCCACACACTCAATCAAACAGACTCCAACCTCTCCACAATGGCCAAGACCAGAGAGCTGTGTAAAGACTTCAGGGATAAAATTGTAGACATGCACAAGGCTGGGATGGGCTACTGGACAATAGGCAAGCAGCTTGGTGAGAAGGCAACAACTGTTTGCGCAATTATTAGAAAATGGAAGAAGTTCAAGATGACGGCCAATCACCCTCGGTCTGGGGCTCCATGCAAGATCTCACCTCATGGGGCATCAATGATCATGAGTAAGGTGAGGGATCAGCCCAGAACTACACGGCAGGACCTGGTCAATGACCTGAAGAGAGCTGGGACCACAGTCTCAAAGAAAACCATTAGTAACACACTACGCCGTCATAGATTCAAATCCTGCAGCGCACGCAAGGTCCCCCTTCTCAAGCCAACGCATGTCCAGGCCCGTCTGAAATTTGCTAATGACCATCTGGATGATCCAGAGGAGGAATGGGAGAAGGTCATGTGGTCTGATGAGACAAAAATTGAGCTTTTTGGTTTAAACTCCACTCGCCGTGTTTGGAGGAAGAAGAAGAATGAGTACAACCCCAAGATCACCATCCCAACCGTGAAGCATGGAGGTGGAAACATAATTCTTTGGGGATGCTTTTATGCAAAGGGGACAGGACAACTGCACCGTATTGAGGGGAGGATGGATGGGGCCATGTATCGCGAGATCTTGGCCAACAACCTCCTTCCCTCAGTAAGAGCATTGAAGATGGGTCGTGGCTGGGTCTTCCAGCATGACAACGACCCGAAACACACAGCCAGGGCAACTAAGGAGTGGCTCCGTAAGAAGCATCTCAAGGTCCTGGAGTGGCCTAGCCAGTCTCCAGACCTGAACCCAATAGAAAATCTTTGGAGGGAGCTGAAAGTCCGTATTGCCGAGCGACAGCCCCGAAACCTGAAGGATCTGGAGAAGGTCTGTATGGAGGAGTGGGCCAAAATCCCTGCTGCAGTGTGTGCAAACCTGGTCAAGACCTACAGGAAACGCATGATCACTGTAATTGCAAACAAAGGTTTCTGTACCAAATATTAAGTTCTGCTTTTCTGATGTATCAAATACTTATGTCATGCAATAAAACGCAAATGAATTACTTAAAAATCATACAATGTGATTTTCTGGATTTTTGTTTTAGATTCCGTCTCTCACAGTTGAAGTGTACCTATGATAAAAATTACAGACCTCTACATGCTTTGTAAGTAGGAAAACCTGCAAAATCGGCAGTGTATCAAATACTTGTTCTTCCCACTCTATACTGAGATCATGTGACACTTTATTGAACTAATTATGTGACTTCTGAAGGTAATTGTTTGCACCAGATCTTATTTAGGGGCTTCATACCAAAGGGGGTGAATACATATGCACGCACCACTTTTCCGTTGTTTATTTTTTTGGAATTTTTTGAAACAAGTTTTTTTCCCTTCACCAATTTTGACTATTTTGTGTATGTCCATTACATGAAATCCAAATAAAAATCAAATTTAATTACAGGTTGTAATGCAACAAAATAGGAAAAAACGACAAGGGGGATGAATACTTTTGTAAGGCACTGTACATAGTCACAATTTGTCTTATGTGATTATCTTTTATCTGATTTACTGGCACTCCCTTCCCATCACCCATCCATTCCTAATAGATACACAAATTCCCATTAACTCAGTATGAAAATGTACGCACTCACTAACTGTAAGTCAATCTGGATAAGAGCGTCTGCTAAATGACTAAAATGTAAATGTAACTCTATAATCGACTGGGTAATTGGTTGGTTAATTGATTTGCTCATTAATTGGTTAATTTCCTGGAATCCCTTATCTGTGCCCCCTACGTCCCACTGGAGCGACCCAAGGGATTTGTGGATTTGTGTCAACATCCCCCCCCCTCGCTCCGCCACACTGTCTCGTTCATTCATCCCCTCTTCACTCCTCCTCTCCAGACTGTGAAGCATGAGATTGGATTTATTCTGGAATTGAATAAAGCACATTGTTTCACATTGGTGGAGAGAAAGGGAGGATATAACCGATACAGCACCGACTCGCCTGGTTGGGGAAAGTTGATCAAAAGCATCACATCCAGGAAGGAAGAACTGTGTTTCCTCTAGACCCAATCCATTGAGTTTGTGTTAGTAAAAATAGAATTTCCTTCATTTCCTGGTGGTGCTCCAATTGATTTAGTCTGAGCTATGATAGTGGAGGAAGGTTGAATGAAACATGTCATCTCCAGGAGATCAAAGAAAAAGCTTGACTCAGATATTTCCAGGTACTTTAACAAATTCTATACCGATAAGGATGAAGTTTACTAGACACTAAGGTCAGTCTGGGGTTTTCCCATAATAATAATAGATCTGTGCTTACGGGCAACTTCCTACCCAAGGCAGTGGAAAACATTGAAATTCATACCCTCATGTGGGCCTATTGTTATGGACTAAAAGTAATGAAGAAGAACCTGCGTTGTTCACATTCAACCTTCAACAGTGTGAAATTCTATCTGTGGTTTTAATTGAACACGTTTCTCTGTTATCTCTAATGTCCAATATTCTGTCAGCCCTTTCAGTCGTATTCTCTGCCTCATAGTCTCACTGAATACAGAAACACTATCAGTTAATTAACTACTATCTGCAATGAAACCATCATAATAGCATCTTTCAGTGTGACACCAATCCACTGCTATTTAATGTTGAATATTAATTGTCCTATTCACATGGGAAGGGTAAGGACAGTGTATTAAACGTTTTGTTTTAGTTGAAGTGAAGAGAGTGAAAGGTCAGGATATATGGTGTGCTTTATGCAGTATCTTAATGACTATCTTCTGAAGACTGAGAAAGTAGCACTGATGGCCTTTAGTTCAATTTAAACTCTTGACTTTTCCGGGCCACACAGAGTTCATCGAAAATATGTGTCTGTATCTTTTCTAGCACATTTGAACTTTGAACTCTTACTCACTCGGTTGCATGCACAAACACACACACACACACACAGCTAGACCAGACATTATCAATAACCCCCCCCCCCACTCCTCATCTAGCCAATTACCATCTTGATTGAACCAATTATGATGCTCATTCAATCAATCACAGGTCCTGAAAGAACCAATCTAGCTCCCTGTCTCCCAGGGTCAGGGATGAATCAGGTGGTTCTCCCTGTCTCCCAGGGTCAGAGGTGAATCAGGTGGTTCTCCCTGTCTCCCAGGGTCAGGGAGGAATCAGGTGGTTCTCCCTGTCTCCCAGGGTCAGGGAGGAATCAGGTGGTTCTCCATGTCTCCCAGGGTCAGGGATGAATCAGGTGGTTCTCCCTGTCTCCCAGGGTCAGGGGTGAATCAGGTGGTTCTCCCTGTCTCCCAGGGTCAGGGGTGAATCAGGTGGTTCCCCCTGTCTCCCAGGGTCAGGGGTGAATCAGGTGGTTCTCCCTGTCTCCCAGGGTCAGGGGTGAATCAGGTGGTTCTCCCTGTCTCCCAGGGTCAGGGGTGAATCAGGTGGTTCTCCCTGTCTCCCAGGGTCAGGGGTGAATCAGGTGGTTCTCCCTGTCTCCCAGGGTCAGGGTCAGGGATGAATCAGGTGGTTCTCCCTGTCTACCAGGGTCAGGGTCAGGGGTGAATCAGGTGGTTCTCCCTGTCTCCCAGGGTCAGGGGTGAATCAGGTGGTTCTCCCTGTCTCCCAGGGTCAGGGTCAAGGATGAATCAGGTGGTTCTCCCTGTCTCCCAGGGTCAGGGGTGAATCAGGTGGTTCCCCCTGTCTCCCAGGGTCAGGGGTGAATCAGGTGGTTCCCCCTGTCTCCCAGGGTCAGGGGTGAATCAGGTGGTTCTCCCTGTCTCCCAGGGTCAGGGGTGAATCAGGTGGTTCTCCCTGTCTCCCAGGGTCATGGGTGAATCAGGTGGTTCTCCCTGTCTCCCAGGGTCAGGGTCAGGGGTGAATCAGGTGGTTCTCCCTGTCTCCCAGGGTCAGGGTCAGGGATGAATCAGGTGGTTCTCCCTGTCTACCAGGGTCAGGGTCAGGGGTGAATCGGGTGGTTCTCCCTGTCTACCAGGGTCAGGGTCAGGGGTGAATCAGGTGGTTCTCCCTGTCTCCCAGGGTCAGGGGTGAATCAGGTGGTTCTCCCTGTCTCCCAGGGTCAGGGTCAAGGATGAATCAGGTGGTTCTCCCTGTCTCCCAGGGTCAGGGGTGAATCAGGTGGTTCCCCCTGTCTCCCAGGGTCAGGGGTGAATCAGGTGGTTCCCCCTGTCTCCCAGGGTCAGGGGTGAATCAGGTGGTTCTCCCTGTCTCCCAGGGTCAGGGGTGAATCAGGTGGTTCTCCCTGTCTCCCAGGGTCAGGGTCAGGGATGAATCAGGTGGTTCTCCCTGTCTACCAGGGTCAGGGTCAGGGGTGAATCAGGTGGTTCTCCCTGTCTACCAGGGTCAGGGGTGAATCAGGTGGTTCTCCCTGTCTCCCAGGGTCAGTGGTGAATCAGGTGGTTCTCCCTGTCTCCCAGGGTCAGGGTCAGGGATGAATCAGGTGGTTCTCCCTGTCTACCAGGGTCAGGGTCAGGGGTGAATCAGGTGGTTCTCCCTGTCTACCAGGGTCAGGGTCAGGGGTGAATCAGGTGGTTCTCCCTGTCTCCCAGGGTCAGGGGTGAATCAGGTGGTTCTCCCTGTCTCCCCGGGTCAGGGGTGAATCAGGTGGTTCTCCCTGTCTCCCAGGGTCAGGGTCAGGGATGAATCAGGTGGTTTCCCCTCTCTCCCAGGGTCAGGGTCAAGGATGAATCAGGTGGTTCTCCCTGTCTCCCAGGGTCAGGGTCAAGGATTAATCAGGTGGTTCTCCCTGTCTCCCAGGGTCAGGGTCAGGGGTGAATCAGGTGGATCTCCCTGTCTCCCAGGGTCAGGGGTGAATCAGGTGGATCTCCCTGTCTCCCAGGGTCAGGGTCAGGGGTGAATCAGGTGGATCTCCCTGTCTCCCAGGGTCAGGGATGAATCAGGTGGATCTCCCTGTCTCCCTGGGTCAGGGGTGAATCAGGTGGATCTCCCTGTCTCCCTGGGTCAGGGATGAATCAGGTGGTTTAGTGACTGGGTGGAACAGAAGACTGAAGCGCTCAATGATCAGGGCTTGGAAATGGAACTTGTTGCGAAGAAGAAGGTGCTGTATGAGGTTGAATGTCAGAAAAGTATTGGGTTGAATTAAATAGAATCGCAACAGTGTTACAGTCAGCACAATCTGTAATACAGTTATTAAATATTTTCTTTGCAAGGAGGCAGTAGGGAGTTGTACTGATCAAACACTGAATGTGAATTAACCGTAGGCCTGTATCTAAACTAACCTTTATTACGAAACAGTAAACCCAAAGGAAACAACAGCAAGGGTTCTCTTAAGAGACTTTCACTCTGTAGGCAGAGTCAACAAAATACTGTCGTCACTCAGGACAATGCTAACAAGAGTTCCTCCCAGCAGTTCTGTTCCTCTCCAGTGTTATACAGTATTGTCGATATGAGACATCAACTCAATCACAACAGACAAAGGAGCTGACGAATCACATCTGTTTAAGGTTTCTTATATCTTATTATAGTGTTTAACGTCAGCAGAGTTAGTGAAGGTGGCGTACCAAAGAGACGGTGGGAGTGGACGCATTGTCTTCAATCACATCAACAGGAGTATGGTTCAGAGAATACACACACACATTCTCATACACAGGTGTGGATGCACGGAAACGTCATACGGACACACAGAAAGAAAGGCAGATGCAGACACACACTCGCACACAGGCGCACTCACACACTCACACACACACTCACACACACACACACTCTCACACACACACACACACACAGGCACGCTCACACACCTCTCCAAGGCTCTGCTCTAATTCTGCAGGGCTCTTATTTACCCACTTCAATGATATCCCCCTAAAGCCTCTGAGAGTCAGTTTGTCAGATATTAGTTAGATTCTGTATGGCTAATGTGAGTCAGTCTGACTGCCTATCATCTTCAACCAATTAATAATAACATGGCTCTATAAACTACTCTCCGACTCGTGTTTACGTTAAGCAGCAAGTGCAGGGAGTCTACGACCACATCATGATTCAATTCAAATGTAAATTCAACATTCCACTGATAACTGAGGAACACAAGGACTTCAGTTCCACCGGTCACTAGACAGGAAGTGTGTTTTACACAGGGTTCCGTTGTGTCTGTAAGCACACAACGGAACCCTGGAGACAGTCTGAGGCCTCGCTGGCGAAAGGTCAGATTAGCATAAGGTCATTGGCATTCAGGTGTCGCTCAGGCAAGATATGGCCACTTTAAGGGATCAGCAGGTGATCTTTGACTCTACTCTCGTTCCCCTTCAGAATCACGTCTTATCTTTGTCTAGCCTGTTGAAAGCTTTGTGATAAGCTGAAAGTGCGCTCCACACCTTGTCTACAACTGTTGAGCCTTTAAAATATGTTGTTCTCTTGAAAGGGGTTTGAAATTCACCATTACATTACACAACTGTTTTATAAATAATATAATACAATCTAATATAATATAATATAATATATGGATATCCAGTCAATCTCAACACCCACTGGAGTGATGTGTCACCTCCACTGTCTGTTAGACCTATGGAGTACTTTGCTTCTCTACTTCCACACTTTAACTGCAGAGGGAAGAGCAGCAGCGTAGATGAACGACTAATTTCAGCATTAAAGCCATGGAGGCTGTCAGCCTCTGACAGTTTTTAATTTCCACCCGTGATTCACTGTAAGCTTCATCATAAGTCACAAATCCGCTCGCTCGGACGACAACTTTCCGCTTTGGGATAAATTATGCGGAACATATCGGTTCCAATGACCAACAAATTACAACAGGGCAGTGGGTATTGCTGCTATAACACAACACCTACTAATTCAAGGGTTTTCTTTATTTTCTCTATTTTCTACATTGTAGTATAATAGTGAAGACATCAAAACTATGAAATAACACATATGGAATCATGTAGTAACCAAAAAATTGTTAAACAAATCTAAATATATTTTATATTTGAGGTTCTTCAAATAGCCACCCTTTGCCTTGATGACAGCTTTGCACACTCTTGGCATTATTTCATAGTTTTGATGTCTTCACTATTATTCTATAATGTAGGTGTTCTGAGTAGGTGTTCTAAAACTTTTGACCGGTAGTGTACGTTCATGGCCTCCCGAGTGGCGCAGCGGTCTGAGGCACCACTACAGCCTCGGGTTCGAACCCAGGCTGTGTCACAGCCGGCTGTGACCGGGAGACCCATGGGGCGGCGCACAATCGGTTCAGCGTTAGTGGAGGGTTTGGCCGGCCGGGATTTCCTTGTCTCGTCATGCTCTAGCGACTCCTTGTGGTGCGCTGGGTGCCTGCAAGCTGACTCTGGTTGTCAGTTGGATGGTGTTTCCTCTGATACATTGGTGCTTCTGGGTTAAGCGAGCAGTGTGGCTTGGCAGGGTTGGGTTTCGGGGTATGCATGACTCTCGACCTTTGCCTCTCCTGAGCCCCTTGGGGAGTTGCAGTGATGAGACAAGCTCGTAACTATTAAAATTGATTTTGGGTGGGGTTTGATGTAACTACCAATTGGGGAGAAAAAAATGTATTGTTAAGTTTAGGCATTAACTCTGAAATCTTAAGGTTAGGCATTAACTCTAAAATCTTAAGGTTAGGCATTAACTCTGAAATCTTAAGGTTAGGCATTAACTCTGAATGGTTAAGGTTTGGGATAGACTTAAAACAAAAATTTAAAAAACATGATTTGAACATGCAACCTTTGGCGCTTTGGCACCAGAGGCAGATACTTACGCCTATCCGCCATCCCTGTCCACAACGCCCTATCAAAACCAAAGCCTACTTTAAGGTAACAGCGCTCACTGTTGCCCCTAGTGGCCAGTTTCCACGTCGTCTCCTGACGTCCTCAGACATGGATGGACGTTGAATACTGACTTGTATCACGGGTGACCTGGCTGGTGTGTTTGCTGTGCAGCAATTTTTTGTGACATTTCCAGCTGAAAATAAGAGTGTATTGGTCCACAGATGGTGCCACAGAAATACCAATGGAATGGGACTGATTAGAGTAGCTCATCACTCCTCTTTCTCTCGCTCTCTATCTCTCTGTAAAACATAACTCACTCTCTCTTCCATCCCTACAGCATCATTCTCTCCCCCTCTCTCTCTCTCTCTCTCTCTCTCATTCGTCCCTTCGCCATCACTCACTTCTGCACCCGTGTCTTCAACATCTCCAATCAATCCAGGATTGACCTCCAGACATGACATAACGAGCACTGATGCCTCATCATCATGGCAATGGCTGGCGATGGAGCACAGAGTCATGAAGATGGATCAGGAAGATCAATCCCTGGACAAGTCAAAACAGAGAAGGGGAATCTACACACTGATAGACTTTTACAAAAGTAGTTCATTCTGTTACATTATATTGTGTTTTATTCTGTTTGAAAGGCCTTGAGAGGTCAAACTTGTATAAAAAACAGTGTTTATTAATTATTTACCATTTACTTGTTAAATGTTAATGCTGGAAATAAACATTAGCATATTCAAGCAGCAGTGCTGAACAATTAATAAAGGTCAAGAAGGTTCAAACACATTTACTGCATGAGGCTAAATATTCAGTCTAAATACCGTAGTCCCCTGTAGCTCAGTTGGTAGAGCATGGCGCTTGCAACGCCAGGGTTGTGGGTTCGTTTCCCACGGGGGGCCTAACTGTAAGTCGCTCTGGATAAGAGCGTCGACTGAAATGTAAAAAAAAATACTGATAATGTGAAGTTTTGCATACCGATAGGTAGTCTGTTTCTATTAAAACTGTATACATATCACAATATAGTATCAGCTCACAATTAGCTTGTCGTAAAACGTCTCAGCTGAAAGGTCAGGCTTGTGGCTCAATATTCCATCTAATTACACATTCTATGGTACTTAGCATTGTTTGTTTACATAACGATTTATATCACATATGGCCTCCGAAGCAATGAAGTCTGAATCTCCAGCCTATAGTCACATGGCAAGCTCTACATCCCTCCTGACCTCTCTAGTGGGGGGGGAGTATAATTACTGTTATACTAATCCAGGTATTCCTTAAAGAGGTAGGGTTTCAAGTGTCTCCGGAAGGTGGTCAGTGACTCCGCTGTCCTGGCGTCGTGGGGGAGCTTGTTCCACCATTGGGGTGCCAGAGCAGCAAATAGCTTTGACTGGGCTGACCGGGAACTGTGCTTCCGCAGAGGTAGTGTGGCTAGCAGGCCAGAGGTGGATGAACGTAGTGCCCTCGTTTGGGTGTAGGGTCTGATCAGAGCCTGAAGGTAAGGAGGTGCCGTTCCCCTCACAGCTCCGTAGGCAAACACCATGGTTTTGTAGTAGATGCGAGCTTCAACTGGAAGCCAGTGGAGTGTTTGGAGGAGCGGGGTGACATGAGAGAACTTGGGAAGGTTGAACACCAGACGGGCTGCAGCGTTCTGGATAAGTTGTAGGGGTTTAATGGCACAGGCAGGGAGCCCAGCCAACAGCGAGTTGCAGTAATCCAGACGGGAGATGACAAGTGCCTGGATTAGGACCTGTGCCGCTTTCTGTGTAAGGTAGGGTCGTACTCTGCGAATGTTGTAGAGCATGAGCACATGCAAACAAACACACACACACATCTCTGCTGGCATTGGCCTCTTAAAGCAGCTGGCTACACCTTAGTTCAACTCTCCCATCATAAGGCTTACGTTAAACTGTCATTATAAACTGGGTGGTCCGAGCCCTGAATGCTGATTGGCTGACAGCCGTGGTATATCAGACCGTATACCACGGGAATGACAAAACATTTATTTTCACTGCTCTAATTACGTTGGTAACCAGTTTATAATAGCAATAAGGCACCTCTGGGGGTTGTGGTATATGGCCAATATACCACGGCTAAGGGCTGTATCCAGGCACTCCCGTTGCGTCGTGCTTAAGAACAGCCCTTAGCTGTGGTATATTAGCCATATACCACACACCCTCAGGCCTTATTGTTTAATTATATTATGACGTGTCATAAACAGCTATAAAAGTGGATGTTGTCTTTTGAGAACTGACCAGAAGATTACAGATGGGATAATAGTCTTGTCTATATAGGCATTGGTTGAAGCTCAGTGTTCAATTCAAATCTCCCTACCGTCATATCTAAGCCAATGTGACACCAATCTCAATGAAAATTCACAAATCAACTTCATTGGAGGTGCACAACACACTCCCTGCCTCTCATCTTGAGAGGTTTGTCCGTTACCGAGAACCACATACCAGATGTTTTTAACAGGGTCGTTAGCAATTAAGTTTTAAGAGTATTTCTTGCAGCTACCTAGATCAAAGTTTAGACGTCAGATTAAAACGAGACTATAGCTTCCATAAAGTGACCATTGGACTTTAAAAAAATGCTGGATTGAGTAAGTTGGTAGGTGCAATAGTTTTTAAGAACTTTATAATGTATTGCTCTCACGTGCTCATTTCTGTCCATTAAGAACCAACGATGTGCTACCTTTTTGTAGCATTTCTGACAATGCTAACATATTTTTTCAGCCGAATCTCAGAGATCTAAAACCGGGCCAGCAACTTGGTTGCTCAGCAACTCAACAACACAAACAGCTGGCAGCCTGCACCAGCCAGGCAGCAGCCAGTCATGATAAGAAGTTGTTGAGGACAAACCTAGGCTACTATAGATAGCTATATGTTGGTACTTAATCTGAGGTTAATCAATAAATGCATAGAGATAAATTGTCCAACATGAAAAATGGGTTGGTTGTTATTAGTGAGCTGAATGTGGTTTTGTTTTGATTAGCTAATGTTAGGTCGCTAACTTGCTAGCTAGCCAGCAGCTGTAATGTTAACTAACTAGATAACGTAACGTTATACCACAGATAGAATACCAGTCAGATGAGAACTAACGTTGGCTAGCTAGCTAACCAACAAGCGAGGAAAGCTAGCTAGCTATATTTTGCCAAGGACGTTTTTTAAAAATGTAAGGCCAAGGTTGCCTAGTTGATGTTGACATGTGTCTGTTACTTGAACTTTGTGAAGCATTTATTTGGGCTGCAATCTGAGGTGCAGTTAACTGAACCCCCCCCCCCCACCTTGTCACAACAAAACTGATTGGCTCAAACACATTATGAAGGAAATAAATTCCACAAATTAACTTTTAAGAAGGCACACCTGTTAATTGAAATGCATTCCAGGTGACTACCTCATGAAGCTGGTTGAGAGAATGCCAAGAGTGTGCAAAGCTGTCATCAAGGCAAAGGGTGGCTATTTGAAGAATCTCAAATATATCATATATTTTGATTTGTTTAAAAATGTTTGGTTACTACATGATTCCATATGTGTTACTTCATAGTTTTGATGTATTCACTATTTTTCTAATGTAGAAAATAGTAAAAATAAAGAAAAACCCTTGAATGAGTAGGCGTGTCCAAACTTTTGACTGGTACTGTATAAATCTAAACTCAGCAAAAAAAGGAAGGTCCCTTTTTCAGGACCCTTTCTTTCAAAGATAATTAGTAGAAATCCAAATAACTTTACAGATCTTCACTGTAAAGGGTTTAAACACTGTTTCCCATGCATGTTCAATGAACCATAAACAATTCATGAACATGCACCCGTGGAACGGTCGTTAAGACACTAACAGCTTACAGACGGTAGGCAATTAAGGTCACAGTTATGAAAACTTAGGACACTAAAGAGGCCTTTCTACTGACTCTGAACAACACCAAAAGAAAGATGCCCAGGGTCCCTACTCATCTTCGTGAACGTGCCTTAGGCATGCTGCAAGGAGGCATGAGGACTGCAGATATGTCCAGGGCAATAAATTGCAATATCTGTACTTTGAGACACCTATGACAGCGCTACAGGGAGACAGGACCGACCATCGACCACAGGGAGACAGGCAGACCACGTGTAACAACACCTGCACAGGATCGGTACATCCGAACATCACACCTGCGGGACAGGTACAGGATGGCAACAACAACTGCCCGAATTACACCAGGAACGCACAATCCCTCCATCAGTGCTCAGACTGTCCAAAATAGGCTGAGAGAGGCTGGACTGAGGTCTTGTAGGCCTGTTGTAAGGCAGGTCCTCACCAGACAACACCGGCAACAACGTCGCCTATGGGCACAAACCCACCGTCGCTGGACCAGACAGGACTGGCAAAAAGTGCTCTTCACTGACGAGTCACGGTTTTGTCTCACCAGGGGTGATGGTCGGATTCGCATTTTCGTCGAAGGAATGAGCGTTACACCGAGGCCTGTACTCTGGAGCAGGATTGATTTGGAGGTGGAGAGTCCGTCATGGTCTGGGGCGGTGTGTCACAGCATCATCGGACTGAGCTTGTCATCATTGCAGGCAATCTCAACGCTGTGCGTTACAGGGAAGAATTCTCCTTCCTCATTTGGTACCCTTCCTGCAGGCTCATCCTGACACGACACTCCAGCATGACTGCTCTTCTGTGCGTGATTTCCTGCAAGACAGGAATGTCAGTGTTCTGCCATGGCCAGCGAAGAGCCCGGACCTCAATCGATTTGAGCACGTCTGGGACCTGTTGGATCGGAGGGTGAGGGCTAGGGCCATTCCCCCCAGAAATGTCCGGGAACTTTCAGGTGCCTTGGTGGAAGAGTGGGGTAACATCTCACAGCAAGAACTGGCAAATCTGGTGCAGTCCATGAGGAGGAGATGCCCTGCAGTACTTAATGCAGCTGGTGGCCACACCAGATACGGCCTGTTACTTTTGACCCCCCCCCTTTGTTCAGGGACACATTATTCCATTTCTGTTAGTCACATGTCTGTGGAACTTGTTCAGTTTATGTCTCAGTTGTTGAATCTTGTTATGTTCATACAAATATTTACACATGTTAAGTTTGCTGAAAATAAACGCAGTTGAAAGTGAGAGGACATTTCTTTTTTTGCTGAGTTTATATATATATATATATATATATATAATTTGGCTGTATGTATTTTTAGATTTAGGCCTATTGTAAATGTGTATTATTGTTGCATCACACAAACATAACTTTGACAGAGGTAATGAACTGTCCATTGATCAGCACATCAACTGATAAAACAGGACCATGTTAGAAATAAAAGTTGTTCTGAGCTTATGTCAATATTACACAGGTAAGCTAACAGTTACAGAAATCAGGAATGCAGACAGCCTCTATCTATCTGACCTACTGTGTCCAACATACCACCACCTGTTATTATGATGGGCAACTACTGACCAAAAAGGATGTTATTATAATTTTAAAAAATTCAAAGACATAAAATAAAAGTTTCAAGGAAATAATATGCCAGTTAGCATACGCTTTCATCCAAAGCGACTTACAGTCATGCGTGCATACATTTTTACGTATGGGTGGTCCCGTGGATCGAACCCACTACCCTGGCATTACAAGTGCCGTGCTCTACCAATTGAGCTACAGAGGACCACAAATACAGGCGTCAACCACATTACTACAAGACAAAACAGCTCAATCAAGCCTGATGGTCTTGGAAGTATAAAAGCAAAGCTTGCTTAAAAAAATAAAATAATGGGAAAATGTCTTACTGTGGTGTGGGAACAATCCAATATTTTACCATGTATGCGGTACAAATCACATTATTGTGGAAACATCTCCTCTAAGAGTAAGGTTTGAGAAGGTTTGAATCATAAACAACCTGCCTAGACATAGTTTGAATTACAATACCAACATAGCTGCTGTAGTAGTTCAAAGCTGTGTGCTGGAAAACCTTGGTAGAGCATGGGTGGAGTCGGCGTTGTGCACTTCCTTTCTTTTTCGGCTTCAGACCAATGCCTATTCTCACTTAAAATGTAGTTTTTTTTTTTTTTTTATGTATATAAAGCCCTGGGACTGACATAACACATGGATCAAGCTGGTACAGTTTTCATTTAATTTAGTCTACAGTAGTGTCCATACAGCTACTGACAGTATACTACGGTTTATGTCATGCAATGTAAAGTCATTCAAACTAATGTTAGATAATGAAACAGCCTTAGCCAGAGTATACCCTCTGAATAGAACTTCTACATTAACAGTCTGATTGCTGTACATACAGTTGGAGTCGGAAGTTTACATACACTTAGGATGGGGTCATTAAAACTCATTTTTCAACCACTCCACAAATTTCTTGTTAACAAACTATAGTTTTGGCAAGTCGTTTAGGACATCTACTTTGTGCATGACACAAGTAATTTTTCCAACAATTGTTTCAGACAGATTATTTCACTTATAATTCACTGTATCACAATTCCAGTGGGTCAGAAGTTTACATACACTAAGTTGACTGTGCCTTTAAACAGCTTGGAAAATTCCAGAAAATGATGTAATTGCTTTAGAAGCTTCTGATAGGCTAATTGACATCATTTGAGTCAATTGGAGGTGTACCTGTGGATGTATTTCAAGGCCTACCTTCAAACTCAGTGCCTCTTTGCTTGATATCATGGGAAAATCAAAAGAAATCAGCCAAGACCTCAGAAAGAAAATTGTAGACCTCCACAAGTCTGGTTCATCCTTGGGAGCAATTTCCAAACGCCTGAAGGTACCACGTTCATCTGTACAACCAATAGTACGCAAGTATAAACACCATGGGACCACGCAGCCTTCATACCGCTCAGGAAGGCGACGCATTCTGTATCCTAGAGATTAACGTACTTTGGTGTGAAAAGTACAAATCAATCCCAGAACAACAGCAAAGGACCTTGTGAAGATGCTGAAGGAAACAGGTACAAAAGTATCTATATCCACAGTAAAACGAGTCCTATATCGACATAACCTGAAAGGCCGCTCAGCAAGGAAGAAGCCGTTTCTCCAAAACCGCCATAAAAAAGCCAGACTACGGTTTGCAACTGCACATAGGAACAAAGATCGTAGTTTTTGGACAAATGTCCTCTGGTCTGATGAAACAAAAATAGAACTGCTTGGCCATTATGACCATCGTTATGTTTGGAGGAAAAGCCGAAGAACACCATCCCAACTGTGAAGCACGGGGGTGGCAGCATCATGCTGTGAGGGTGCTTTGCTGCAGTAGGGACTGGTGCACTTCACAAAATAGATGGCATCATGAGGAAGGAAACTTATGTGGATATATTGAAGCAACATCTCAAGACATCAGTCAGGAAGTTAAAGCTTGGTCGCAAATGGGTCTTCCAAATGGACAATGACCCCAAGCATACTTCCAAAGTTGTGGCAAAATGGCTTAAGGACAACAAAGTCAACATATTGGAGTGGCCATCACAAAGCCCTGACCTCAATTCTATAGAAAATGTGTGGGAAGAACTGAAAAAGTGTGTGCGAGCAAGGAGGCCTACAAACCTGACTCAGTTACACCAGCTCTGTCAGGAGGAATGGGCCAAAATTCACCCAACTTATTGTGGGAAGCTTGTGGAAGGCATTTGACCCAAGTTAAACAATTTAAAGGCAATGCTACCAAATACTAATTGAGTGTATGTAAACTTCTGACCCACTGGGAATGTGATGAAAGAAATAAAAGCTGAAATAAATCATTATTCTGACATTTTACATTCTTAAAATAAAGTGGTTATCCTAACTGAACTAAAACAGGGAATTTTTACTAGGATTAAATGTCAGGAAGTGTGAAAAACGGAGTTTAAATGTATTTGGCTAAGGTGTATGTAAACTTCCGACATCAACTGTAACTTCCTGTGATGCAAAATGAAAGCTTAAAGTGTCTCTTGACAGGTTGTCTAAGGAGAACACTGTGATTTGATGAAGTGTCTCTTGACAGGTTGTCTAAGGAGAACACTGTGATTTGATAAAGTGTCTGTTGACAGGTTGTCTAAGGAGAACACTGTGATTTGATAAAGTGTCTGTTGACAGGTTGTCTAAGGAGAACACTGTGATTTGATAAAGTGTCTGTTGACAGGTTGTCTAAGGAGAACGCTGTGATTTGATAAAGTGTCTGTTGACAGGTTGTCTAAGGAGAACACTGTGATTTGATAAAGTGTCTGTTGACAGGTTGTCTAAGGAGAACGCTGTGATTTGATAAAGTGTCTGTTGACAGGTTGTCTAAGGAGAACACTGTGATTTGATAAAGTGTCTCTTGGCAGGTTGTCTAAGGAGAACACTGTGATTTGATAAATAGGGAAAAGAGGACAGACTCTTCATAACATTGCTGTTGCATTTCAAATACACAAGCCAATAAAATGCTGAGTGTGTGTGTGTTTCAAAAACCAATAAATGACTGTCCAAAACAAACAGAGCTGGCAGGAGTTTGGCAGGCTATCTCTTAGCTTAGCAGTGTTTGTTTGTGTGTGTGTGTGTGTGTGTGTGTGTGTGTGTGTGTGTTCGTGCGTGCATGCTGTTCATTTCCAAAAAGGAACGGTGACTGCAATTCAAGTAATTACTGAAAATGTGGCGCCACTGACAGCCTAAGGACATTCGGGTTCATATTTGGACAAGTTAGATGTTACTTGATATACGTGTCAGCCATTAGCTCAAATATCAGTTTGTTGTGAAAGAGGAAACGTTATACTGTTCCTGCACACTAATAATGTTCATTTACAGTGTAATAACATCTTAAACCGTTTATCTTTATCGTTAGTCACGGGCCCCCAACTGAAATGATTTAGGGGAGAAAGAAATGACGGAAAGGTCTCGACACCTTATCTATCCTTGGCAGGAATGTGCTCTCGTGCAGAATTCAAAAACACAAGGTGTGGTATTTCCATGGACGCCAAATACCTCTCCAAAAATACTTGACATTTGATAGGTAACTTGGGCAGGTTATTTGAGAGAAATACCCTATGCTGAGCCCCAATGACAAAAAAACCTACATTTGAACTCATGTCTATAATGATTCATTGATTCTGAAGCGGTCAATGATTCTCTAAGGATTTATACAAATGTCATCTGTGGAGATGTGTGCTGTGGAGGTGTAAGCCTGCCTCTAATGTCTAGTCTCCCGAGTGTCTAGTCTCCCGAGTGGCGCAGTGGTCTAAGGTGCTGCATCGCAGTGCTCGCTGTGCCACTAGAGATCCTGGTTCGAATCCAGGCTCTGCCATAGCCGGCCGCGACCGGTAGACCCATGGGGCGGCGCACAATTGGTCCAGGGTAGGGGAGGGAATGGCTGGCAGGGATGTAGCTCAGTTGGTAGAGCATGGTGTTTGCAACGCCAGGGTTGTGGGTTTGATTCCCAAGGGGGGCCAGTATGAAAAATAAACTAACTGTAAGTCGCTCTGGATAAGAGCGTCTGCTAAATGACTAAAATGTAATGTGTGTGTTTTCTATTAAACTCCTATTTCTAAGTGCATATCTCCAGCTCCAACCCAAAGTTTCAGGAAGAAGAATCAAAAACATTGTAGTCGGTGGCCTTGAGTGTCTGTCTGAAACACATTCCAGTCACTGCTGTGATTCTGAGGCTTTTCAGCCCTGTAGATGGTCTTAAATATCTCATACAAGGACAAACACAGCACACACAACTCTTTAATTTCTACACCTACACTACCTAACATTGATGTGGTTGATTAATGGGAATTCTCAACTAGATAAGATTAATCGAAGTGAGAAAACTATGAGATATCTGTGACATTTAATTAGTTTGTAGCCACACGGCTAGTTTGTAAAGTTTCCATCTAACAATTAGGTGTCTCAACTGAAAAGGTTTTTATCAAACATATTCAAAGACTAATTGCATATGTGATTGTATTCTTTTGGGGTAATTTATTTGTCCTGCTTATTAAAATAAAACATTGAGTGGATTTTTAACAGGTGGCAGACAGTAGCATTAGCATGGTGTGCTGGGTGAAACCATAACTGCCATCTACACCTCAGTCTGGCATTGACTGTATGCTGTTTACTGCTCATTATAGTCAGCACTCACCCACGCACGAACATACATTACATTTACGTCATTTAGCAGACGCTCTTATCCAGAGCGACTTACAAATAGGTGCATTCACCTTATAGCCAGTGGGATAACCACTTTACAATTATTCTTTTTTTTTTTTTTTTATTATTCTTTTTTAAAATTATTATTATTATTATTTTTTGGGTAGAGTTAACTTTTGTTTTTGACTGAAATGGGCCATCATTTTTTTAAATCCACTATTCATGAATAATCTGAATGGAATTTGCTCCATCCCTCAAGAAGAATAGAAAAAGGATATACCAATAATCATACCCTATAGACTGGCTTTGAGGAACAATGTGGAACATCTTCAACTGGTGGTTCATGTAGAGTATGAAAAATGTATGCACTCACTAACTGTAAGTCGCTCTGGATAAGAGCATCTGCTAAATGACTAAACTGTAAACTGTAAACGTAGAGCATGCTACTCCATGCCACAGAGGCTTGGTTGAAATCAAACATGGAGCAATACTCCCCCCTAGTGGCTCAACATAACAATACTGGTTGAGGTGGAATAGCGGACAGGAGGGGGGGGGAGGAAATATTAGCTCGATTGTCAACAAAACCGGAAGGAATTTTAAATAAAGCAATGGATACCAAATCATGAATCCTTTAGAACTGCAACTTTATTTGTAGAACAACGGCCTCAATGTGACAATTACATTTGACCTGTGAAAAGACGGACACACCAGAAACGAGACATGAACATATGTTTAATGTACAATTAATTAATCCCCAAAATTCCCAACAATAAAATCAAGTCTCTGAAATGCAGAATCAAACCCCATAATGCATAAGGCTACTTGTTTGGGATGGTTTGACATGTCTAGCACTTAAACCACAGGGATGAACATCACAATGAAACATTTTCAAATAACCTAGCTCGTTTATTCGGACAGAAACCTGCTATATTATGAAGTGTGTAAATCAAGGTGTTGGTCTTTATTTGGTTCCAACCATGTGCAGAGATGTTGAATGAAGTAACTCAATACTAATAACTGTATAGAGTAAGGCCAATGAGGCAAGGTTACGAATCTGGGACGGACACACAGAGTCGTCATCACAAAATGGAGGACAATCATGTAACAATAACATCTAAAGCCATCGGCAACCTTTCTATTTATGCTTATAGACATGTTTCAAAACGGGTCTCATTAGTTTACTTTCCCATAGTCCTTTTTACCACACATTCTACACCATTATTGTTTGTGTACACACCAGAGACCTCTGCAGAGTGGTCATCATAAAGCCCCTTAGCTCATCCATTAACAGCCGTGGGAAGGAAGGAACCAGATAGTTGGGATACTTAGGGTGTCACAATATCTTATTTCCCCTGAATCATGCATTCTTTCCCTACCTCCCATATAGCTAAAAGCATTGGACTGGTGGAGGGCATGTGTTAGAGGGAGTTTCCACCAACTTATACTAGTCATTTCCTTTCAAATCAATGAAGAGAACAAAATGCAGTTATAGGGAGGAAGGCGATGTGATTGGGACAAAACTCTAGTCTACACGTTCCAATGGGGTTATGGTAAATGCAACGAGACTGTAGCAGTCGCATGACATCTCCCATATCCAGTGAATGGAGACGACTAGGGCTTAGAGTTTCTCTGGAGTAACATGTCCTGACCAGCAAAACCTCTGGACCCTAGTTATAGGCTTTAGGTCCAGAGCTTTTGGTTGGGGAAAAACTCCTGGCCCACGGGGTGAGACAATAACAGAAAATGACATAATTATACACGTGGTTAAGTTCTAACCAAGCCACTGACAAGTGACGAGAGCGTGAAGCTACGATGGACTGAAGATGTTACTCATTATTGTGATGATTGTAGAATAACCATTATGATCAACTACATTATTTCCAACATTCTTTTCAGTAGATTTCTTGGAAATTAATCGACATCCTTCGCTAAATCTCCAAGGAAAATGCTGTTGGACGTTATAAAGATCCGTAGAACAGTCTTTTAAATCAGTTTCTGAAAGGGTGTTCAGTATACACATCTGATGGGGAGCACTGGACTGGAGGACACAGCACTGGAGGACACAGCACTGGACTGGAGGACACAGCACTGGACGACACAGCACTGGACTGGAGGACACAGCACTGGACTGAAGGACATTGTTGCATTATTTCTCCTCTCTGCTGCTGGCTGCTGTGTACATCTTTCCTTCCCATGAGGCAGTGGGGTGTTCCAGAGGCGCAGCGGTCCAGCAGAGTCAAACTCCCATCAACTCCACCACATTATATTTTATTAATTATCATATCAATGACCACAATAAAATCCCTTTCAGACAGTAGAAAATAGAAAACAACCTTTTTAAAACCTAGAAAACAAAAACAAAGTCTGCCCTCTTGGTTTAGTGAGAGCATAGCTGGCAGAGATCGCTGAGGTTAGATGGCAGGGAGGAGGGCATCACTTGGAAAGGCGGGTAAAGAGTCGGTCGGCAGCAGGATTTGTGATGGGTCTAGCTGGGTCGGTCCTCTGAATGTGATTGGCTGGGGTTGACGGGACCCTCCTGCCGATTGGGGCTGGGTGTGTATGGAGGCGGGGCCTCGCTTATGATGCTGGCAGAGTCCTCGCCCTCAAATAGAGGGGGAGGGAGAAGGGGGAGAGAGGCGTGGCGAGATGCGTCGAAGTCGTCGCTCTGGGCAACCTCACTGTACGGAGGAGGCTTCAGGTCATCAGCTGTGGGGTCAGAGGTCAGAGGTCAGCAAGCAGAAATACAGGAAGTGAAGTGAAAATCTTTGAGTGCAGTCAACAGGGAAAGCAACTAAATAATGTTGCCTTGGTAGGCTGCACAGTACAGTGCCTTCAGAAAGTATTCAAACCCCTTGACTTTTTCTACATTTTGTTGTGTTATAGCCTGAATTTAATAGATTAAATGGAGATATATTTGTGTCACCGATCTACAGTTGAAGTCGGAAGTTTACATACATTTAGGTTGGAGTCATTAAAACTAGTTTTTAAACCACTCCACAGATTTCTTGTTAACAAACTATAGTTTTGGCAAGTCGGTTAGGACATAATTTTTCCAACAATTGTTTACAGACTGATTATATCACTTATAATTCACTGTATCACAATTCCAGTTGGTCAGAAGTTTACATACACTAAGTTGACTGTGCCTTTAAACAGCTTGGAAAATTCCAGAAAATGATGTAATTGCTTTAGAGGCTTCTGATAGGCTAATTGACATCATTTGAGTCAATTGGAGGTGTACCTGTGGATGTGTTTCAAACTCAGTGTCTCTTTGCTTGATATCATGGGAAAATCTAAAGAAAAGTCTGGTTCATCCTTGGGAGAAATTTCCAAACGCCTGAAGGTACCACGTCCATCTGTACAAACAATAGTACGCAAGTATACACACCATGGGACCACGCAGCCGTCATACCGCTCAGGAAGGAGACGCGTTCTGTCTCCTAGAGATGAATGTACTTTGGTGGGAAAAGTGCAAATCAATCCCAGAACAACAGCAAAGGACCTTGTGAAGATGCTGGACGAAACAGGTACAAAACTATCTATATCCACAGTAAAACGAGTCCTATACGACATAACCTGAAAGAACACTCAGCAAGGAAGAAGCCACTGCTCCAAAACCACCATAAAAAAGCCAGACTACGGTTTGCAACTGCACATGGGGACAAAGATCATACTTTTTGGAGAAATGTCCTCTGGTCTGTATGTTTTGAGGAAAAAGGGGAAGGCTTGCAAGCCGAAGAACACCATCCCAACCGTGAAGCACGGGGTGGCAGCATAATGCTGTGGGGGTGCTTTGCTGCAGGATGGACTGGTGCACTTCACAAAATAGATGGCATCATGAGGAAGGAAAATTATGTGGATATATTGAAGCAACATCTCAAGACATCAGTCTGGAAGTTAAAGCTTTGTCGCGAATGGGTCTTCCACATGGACAATGACCCCAAGCATACTTCCAAAGTTGTGGCAAAATGGCTTAAGGACAACAAAGTCAAGGTAATGGAGTGGCCATCACAAAGCCCTGACCTCAGTCCTATAGAAAATGTGTGGGCAGAACTGAAAAAGCGTGTGCGAGCAAGGAGGCCTACAAACCTGACTCAGTTACACCAGCTCTGTCAGGAGGAATGGGCCAAAATTCACCCAACTTACTGTGGGAAGCTTGTGGAAGGCTACCCGACACGTTTGACCCAAGTTAAACAATTTAAAGGCAATGCTACCAAATACTAATTGAGTGTATGTAAACTTCTGACCCACTGGGAATGTGATTAAATAAATAAAAGCTGAAATAAATCACTCTAATATTATTCTGACATTTCACATTCTTAAAATAAAGTGGTGATCCTAACTGACCTAAGACAGGGAATTTGTACTAGGATTAAATGTCAGGAAGTGTGAAACTGAGTTTAAATGTATTTGGCTAAGGTGTATGTAAACCTCCGACTTCAACTGTACCTACACACAATACCCCATAATGTCAAAGTGTAATTATGTTTTCCGAAATGTTTACATATTAGTCAATACATATTCAAACCCTTTGTTATGGCAAGCCTAAATAAATTCAGGAGTGAAAAGTTGCTTAACAAGTCACATAAGTGGCATGGACTCACTGTGTGCAATAATAGTGTTTAACATGATTTTTTGAATGACTACCTCATCTCTGTACCCCACATATACAATTATCTGTAAGATCACTCAGACAAGCAGGGAATTTCAAACACAGATTAAACTACAAAGACAAGGGATGTTTTCCAATGCCTCGCAAAGAAGGGCACCTATTAGTAGATGGATATAAAAACAAAGAAATCCCTTTGAGCATGAAGTTATTAATTACAATGTGGATGGTGTAGCAATACACCAAGTCACTACAAAGATACAGGTGTCCTTCCTACGTCAGTTGCCGGAGAGGAAGGAAACCGCTCAGGGAATTTACCATGAGGACAATGGTGACTTTAAAACAGTTACAGAGTTGAATGGCTGTGATAGGAGATAACTGAGGATGGATCAACATTGTAGTTACTCCAAAATACTAACATAATTGACAGAGTGAAAAGGAAGCCTGTACAGAACACAAATATTCCAAACCAGGCAAGTAGTACAAACATTTTTTTTCCGACCAATCGATTGGTTGAAATGTTAAAACGTGTATTTTTTCCCCACATAGACACATCCTATGTGTTTGAATCAAATCAACTATATGCACTGAGATTGTCTGATGCTTTAAGCAAACTGTTTGATGAAATAATTAAAAAAGACACAAATGACTAGAGGGAGTCTGACCGCAATTGATTTGATTGTGCCGGGCCGGGCTCAGAATTAAAAACAAAAATACAGCGAGTGAATGTGTGACTAGCACCAGTTGTCTCCCTCTCCTCCCTGCTGCATTGACTACCACAGAACATCAGTGTGTACAGTGCTGTCCGTGTTGCTGAAGCTAATAATTAACATTAACATAATTACAGCCATTTTCTTACTGAAAAGCTGATACCGAAATCCCTCATTTGCTAATTAATTTCGAAAAAAATCCCCTATCCCCTTGCTCTCTTTACATGAAACATGTCTGCTTTGCATGCACGTGACCAATGGGGCCTGACCTATAGCATAATCACAATCACATCAATAAATTGGTTTAAATGAACTCTGAACACCGTAACACGTGACAGCAAAATGGAGGCAGAGGACGTGACAAATAAAACTCGAAACAGGGTAATGTTTACTGGTTGCGCAGGAGGTAAAGGGGAATGTTTACTGGTTGCGCAGGAGGTAAAGGGGAAGTCAGATGTGTGGAATACATTTGACTAGCTGTGGAAAATACTGGAGATAAAGAAAAATAAGGTATGGTGCAAACAGATTACAATATCATTGTTTGGAACAATGTAAACACTAAATAAATAAGCGCACCAGAGTCTGTTGTACATATAACTTTTTTATTTTTTTAATGGTAAAGCCAAATACTAAAAACAGTCGCATTCATTCGTTAACGCAATTTCCGAAATGGAACGGGTTAGGCCTATTTATTGTTTTACACTAATTGTTCAATGGTCGCTTTATTATTTTATTTTAAAACTAAAACGCTTGATTGCATTTCACATCTCCAATGGTTGATAGCCTATATAAGTATTGAAATATAGGCATAAGTAAGTTATGGTATTAAGACTAAACAGGATGCGCTCTTAGGCCTACAGCTCGATGGTGTTTATACAATGATCATAATAATAGTAATAACAACAATAAAGAAATCAAGGAAAAAGGAGGGTTATTATTAATAAAATGTCTGACAATTTAAAACAGTGTAAACAGCACAACATAAATGATAAATAATACCAGATAGTGTAACGAGAAAAAAACAGTTTTAAACCCACAGTCCGTCCTGGTCCCTTTCTTTATAAACACATTGTCAAATGTACCTGTCTTATTCAACCTTCCTCCTGCCCATTGCTTTAGCTAGTGCTTCCTCCTGCCCATTGCTTTAGCTAGTGCTTCCTCCTGCCCATTGCTTTAGCTAGTGCTTCCTCCTGCCCATTGCTTTAGCTAGTGCTTCCTCCTGCCCATTGCTTTAGCTAGTGCTTCCTCCTGCCCATTGCTTTAGCTAGTGCTTCCTCCTGCCCATTGCTTTAGCTAGTGCTTCCTCCTGCCACTGGCTTGTAGGCCGGCGTTCTAGATCTCAGGAACGAAGTACAGATCTAGGATCAGCTTCCCCTCCCCCAAGCCTAAAGGGGAAATTTGATTGCACCAGCCCATACATCGATCAACCAATAAACACTATGAAAACAACAAGGAGACAGACACCAAAAGCAGCACATCAATGAACATAAAGAAACGTCTTCATACATTCATTGATGATGTGCTGCTTTCAGTGTCTGTGTGTCCTTGTGTTTTTATAGTGTATTCATTGGTGATGGACGTATGGGCTGGTGCAATCAAATTTAGCCAATGTGAGTGGAGGCGGCGGCTCTGTGATCATGTGTGAGTGGAGGTTGGCGGCTCTGTGATCATGTGTGAGTGGAGGAGGCGGCTCTGTGATCATGTGTGAGTGGAGGAGGCGGCTCTGTGATCATGTGTGAGTGGAGGAGGCGGCTCTGTGATCATGTATGAGTGGAGGAGGCGGCTCTGTGATCATTTGTGATCATGAAGAGATCTGCGGGGGTGAGGCTGTCTTTGATACAGCAGACACACACACAGTCACTGAGGGTGAGGTGTTGGCAGGTGATCTAAGCACTAAAGATCTAAGTCACAGTGAAGCCAAGCAGGGAAGTCCTCGTCCATTTTAAATAGGGCTAGCTACTACAGTACCATTTTGTGACTTCCTTTTTGTTCCTATAGTGTAGTGTCTCAATAAAATGTGGTCAGGATCCACTAGTGGAATCACATGGGACTGGGACAGGTAGCATCAGTTTAGTTGTGAAAACATTTTAAACTGACACAGACCATACTGACCTAAATAATGGTGTCATCACTAAAGAGCCCTTCTGAGAAGAGCAACCAGTGAGTCATATTTTTGTACCCAGCTCGTGTTAAGTCGATGTGCGTAATCACTCTTTTCAACAGCGGTAGAATATGCCCCCTTTGGCAGCAGTGTGGTTGTGACGGGTTAAAACAAGCCTGTTGCCAGTGGTACCACAGAGCCAGCCAAGCAGGGCTATTATCCTGGGAGATGTGGTACCACATAGCCAGCCAAGCAGGGCTATTATCCTGGGAGATGTGGTACCACAGAGCCAGCCAAGCAGGGCTATTATCCTGGGAGATGTGGTACCACAGAGCCAGCCAAGCAGGGCTATTATCCTGGGAGATGTGGTACCACAGAGCCAGCCAAGCAGGGCTATTATCCTGGGAGATGTGGTACCACAGAGCCAGCCAAGCAGGGCTATTATCCTGGGAGATGTGGTACCACAGAGCCAGCCAAGCAGGGCTATTATCCTGGGAGATGTGGTACCACAGAGCCAGCCAAGCAGGGCTATTATCCTGGGAGATGTGGTACCACAGAGCCAGCCAAGCAGGGCTATTACAGTGGTTTGTGAAAGTATTCATCCCCTTGGCATTTATCCTGTTTTGTTGCCTTACAACCTGGAATTAAAATATATTTTAGGGGGGGGTTCATATCATTTGATTTACACAACATGCCTACCACTTTGAAGATGCAACATTTTTTTTTGTGTGTGAAACAAACAAGAAATAAGACAAAAAAACAGAAAACTTGAGCGTGCATAACTATTCGCCCCTCCAAAGTCAATACTTTGTAGAGCCACCTTTTGCAGCAATTACAGCTGCAAGTCTCTTGGGGTATGTCTCTATAAGCTTGGCACATCTAGCCACTGGGATTTTTGCCCATTCAAGGAAAAAACTGCTCCAGCTCCTTCAAGTTGGATGGGTTCCGCTGGTGTACAGCAATCTTTAAGTCATACCACATATTCACAATTGGATTGAGGTCTGGGCTTTGACTAGGCCATTCCAAGACATTTAAATGTTTCCCCTTAAACCACTCAAGTGTTGCTTTAGCAGTATGCTTAGGGTCATTGTCCTGCTGGAAGGTGAACCTCCATCCCAGTCTCAAATCTCTGGAAGACTGAAACAGCTTTCCCTCAAAAATGTCCCTTTATTTAGCGCCATCCATCATTCCTTCAATTTTGACCAGTTTCCCAGTCCCTGCCTATGAAAAATATCCCCACAGCATGATGCTGCCACCACCATGCTTCACTGTGGTGATGAGAGGTGTTGGGTTTGCACCAGACATAGCGTTTTCCTTGATGGCCAAAAAGCTCAATTTTAGTCTCATCTGACCAGAGTAACTTCTTCCATATGTTTGGAGAGTCTCCCACATGCCTTTTGGCGAACTTTTCTGGCCACTCTTCCGTAAAGCCCAGCTCTGTGGAGTGTACGGCTTAAAGTGGTCCTATGGACAGATACTCCAACTCCACTGTGGAACTTTGCAGCTCCTTCAGGGTTCTCTTTGGCCTCTTTGTTGCCTCTCTGATTAATGCCCTTCTTGCTTGGTCCGTGAGTTTTGGTGGGCGGCCCTCTCTTGGCAGGTTTGTTGTGGTGCAATATTCTTTCCATTTTTTAATAATGGATTTAAAATGGTGCTCAGTAGGGATGTTCAAACTTTAGGATATTTTTTTTATAACCCAACCTTGATCTGTACTTCTCCACAACTTTGTCCCTGACCTGTTTGGAGAGCTCCCTGGTCTTCATGGTGCCGCTTGCTTGGTGGTGCCCCTTGCTTAGTGGTGTTGCAGACTCTGGGGCCTTTCAGAACAGGTGTATATATACTGAGATCATGTGACACTTTGCACACAGGTGGACTTGAACTAATTATGTGACTTCTGTGTATGTCCATTATATGAAATCCAAATAAAAATAAAATTACAGGTTGTAATGCAACAAAGTAGGAAAAACGCCAAGGGGGATGAATACTTTTGCAAGGCACTGTATCCTGGGAGATGTGGTACCACAGAGCCAGCCAAGGAGGGCTATTATCCTGGGAGATGTGGACCTTTTCTCTCCTGGGTCGTGTTCACTAGCAACCAAACTTGTCCAAAAATAAAGTTGTTCTCATTTTTTAATGTTTTCTGTTGCAAAAGTCCCCAGAATCAGGATAGCTGAATTAGGCATAGAGTTAGCCAAGTGGGCTGAATTACAGTTGAATGTAGGCTAGTCGTGAAGACCTCCTACCAAATCCTACAGGCTGAAGACAGCCTTATGAAGTAGTAGTATTTATGCATATTCATTAGTTAAAGGCAATCAACTCTCTCTAGGTGCAGCCCCTTCAGATAAGACATGTATGACCTTCAGTGGTGTTTCTACGATCAATTTCCTGCAGCGCCATCTTTTCACCTAACCATATCCTGTGTGTGTGTGTGTGTGTGTGTGTGTTTACCTCCGGAGACAGCTTCGTATGGTGGAGGCATGTCCAGGTGAGAGAAGGATGCTGCCGTGGGGAGGGAGGCGGAAGGCTCGCCCACTGATCCCTCATCCTGAACCCCATACCAACTGGGCCAGATAGACGTCTGGGGGGGAGACAGAGAGCGAGAACAGGAATTATTACCACATCTACACACAGGCGCACTGCGCACTGCACACACACTTTCGAGGTCAACCGGAACGTAACGATGAACACAAACAGAAACTAAAGCTCACTAGTATGCAAAAGACAGAATCTGCACCCTGCATCTCTCTCCCTCCCTCCCTCCCTCCCTCTCTCTAGCTGCGTCCCAAATGGCTCCATATTCCCTACTTAGTGGACATTACATTTTACATTTTAGTCATTTAGCAGACGCTCTTATCCAGAGCGACTTACAGTTAAGTGAGTGCATACATTTTTCATACTGGCCCACCGTGGGAAACGAACCCACAACCCTGGCGTTGCAAGCGCCATGCTCTACCAACTGAGCTACAGGGGGACTACACGGGCCCTGGTCTAAAGCAGTGTCCTATTAAAGGAATAGGGTACTGTTTGAGACACAACCTCTGTCTCTGGTCTCCCCCTGGTCTCTCTCCAGAGCCCTTTCAGTGGGGCTGCTGCCTGCCTGCTGGAGTTAAGGATGGCTCTGGGGCCTCCTCGCTGCACATTCCATTCAAATCTAAACAGGGAGCATCATGGTTTAGAAGACTGAAGGGAGATTAGAGGAAGAAGAGAAGTAGGGGGAGGTGAGCCAGAGAGGGGTTGTACTAAAGCACTGAGGCAGTAAACGCTCGGAGTGGAGTGCAACAGGTCATGAAAGCTAGCTAACTGGGGTGTGGCAGAGAAGGACCGTGTGGAATCACAGGGTCACAACACTCAGTTGTACCTGGGTTCTGTTCTGTCCACAGCACACAACTACATTCTAATTCCAGCCTAACAGAACTTCGGGGGGGTTTTTCCTCCTCTACAATGACTTGAACTTGGTTTCCTAGTAGAGCCATTTCATTACAGGTCCAAACACAGTAACAGAATCCAAACCAGAAGTGGCTTGTGTGTGCATGGTCTCCAACATGTTCAAAAGCAGATGACATTCTAAATCACATGACATTCTAAATCAGATGCATTCTAAATCAGATGCATTCTAAATCAGATGCATTCTAAATCACATGACATTCTAAATCAGATGCATTCTAAATCAGATGCATTCTAAATCAGATGCATTCTAAAATCAGACCCAGTAAGGTCATTACTGGGGACAGCTTCCTAGAAGAGCTAGCTAGAGGCTGGAATCTCCCCTTAACCACTACAGGCCTCATTCTTACAATGAAGGCATTTCCGCTATGAGAAAGCTAGTCCTAACAACGCTATAAATAGCCTAAAAACCCCATCTAGAAAACAAGTGGCACCTATAGTAATTCATTAAATGGCGGGGCAGGGTCAGTAATAAAGCATCATCGTTATGGTGTGCACGTCGACCTAGTTAGAAGATCATTCACTCTGAAAGTAGCCTAACGACTTTGGGCCCGGACATAAACTGTAACATAGCATTTTACAGTCCTTCAAGCACTATTGCTTAGCATAACACTGCTCTCTCTATCCGGTCAATCAGAAGGATATGACCTAGGCCAGGCTAGTATGGAACTGTTTTTGAGCACTATTAAAAAGAAGGGACAGTAGAGTCAAGTTGGAGAGAGATGTTGAATGTGTTCCCTCAGAATGTTGGGAGCCAGGGTTCTGATTCATGGAGATTGCTTCCAGGTGTTCTAGGAAGAAGCTGTAGAACACAACGGCAGAGCTTACTGGAAGGAGGACTGATGTCAGAGTTTGTATAATGCAATCTGGGTATTGAAGTCTTCTCCCAGACTTGTCTATGAAAACATCAAAGCGTCAGTTATCACAGTCACAGGCCAGTGGTTCTGGAGATATTAGTCCATATACAACACAAGGTAACACTTGGCGTTTTGGGAGGAGTCCCTGGCCAGTACAACAAATGGATGCAGAGAGGAAAGTTGCATGAATGTCACTTTGAAAACTCCAGGAAACAAAATGGGGCGGCAGGTAGCTTAGTGGCTAAGAGCGTTGTGCCAGTAACCGAAAAGTCGCTGGTTCTAATCCCCCGAGCCGACTAGGTGAAAAATCTGTCGATGTGCCCTTGAGCAAGGCACTTAACCCTAATTGCTCATGTAAGTCGCTCTGGATAAGAGCGTCTGCTAAATGACTAAAATGTACAGGGGGTGGTCCTCTTCTCAAAGGTTCCATGAAAGATTGGAATGTTTTCTTACCACTAAATTGTTTACATATCTAAACAGATAGCATTGCATCTAAATGGAACACAAGCATTTCGCTAAACCCACAATAACATCTGCTAAATATGTGTATGTGACCAATAAAATATATTTGACAATTTGGTTTGATTCAATAGGCAGATTTCTGAATATTTGCGATCAGGGGACCTATTCTGGCTTGCCACTCCTCTGGAGCTCTTCTCTTTCCCTGTCCATTTTAGCTGTTCCTATTGGCTCAAATACTTTCACAGGCTTGGTTTAGATTTGACAAGTGCTGGACAGTGACCGGTAGAAACACCACCTCTAACACTGGCTCTCACACATTCACTGTAGCCCCTTACACTGCTTCACAAAGGTTCTGAGACCCACGTACATAAGCAAATCAAATCTAATTGTATTGGTCACATACACATATTTAGCAGATGTTATTGCGGGTGTAGCGAAATGCTAAGCATATACTAGTGCTGAGCGATTAGCCGAAACTTCAGTTTATTTTCGGTTTTTAAATAACTAATTGACCGACAGTTAAATTATTTGAATTCCATTTAGTTTGTGTTTTTTTTCTGATCCCAACGTTTCTCTAGAGGCTAATCAAATCAAACATGAACTATGGGATGTTGTAAGAAGGTGTAGTTTTCACCATAGTTAAGTGTGGAGAACGTGGTAATTAACTATAATGACAACAATCCATTGTGCCTATAGCTGTCTGGTTCTTGCCCAGGCAAGCCTGTGGGGCCGGCAGACAAGGACAGGAAGGGTTTCTACTAGACAGCACAGCCAAAAAGTCAAAATTGGCTATATGGTAAGAATTCATGAAAAAAAAAGAAGCTTTTTGGTCTTAATATAAGGTTAGGCATAAGGTTAGCAGTGTGGTTAAGGTTAGCTTTAAAATCACATTTTAAGAAGATGAATTGTGGAAATTGGCAGGGTGTATGACTTTGTGGCTGTGGTAACAGACTGGATTTTGAATTGACAGTTGTTACTCAGCGGTCTTAAGAGTATTCCTTATTTACTTTCACTATTGAAATAGTGATCTCATCTGAGAGCTAGGCTACTAGCATAACTATGATTCCTCTTTAGAGACCCCAGAGATGTATGGCTGGCTGCTACTTCCTGAGCAGAGATGATGACGATGATGATGATCAACTGCAATATTTCATTAAAGTAAAATGTGAATAAAGGATGGTTTATTAATAAGTGATATGCAGTAATGGGCAGTCACTACCACCACTAGGGTTTTATTAATGAAATAATGAAGTCATCTTCATACTAAAAAAACTAATGTGTAATATACACAACCCAAATATTGTATTTAAGTAAAGTAATATGAGTAAATGATAGCTAGAGCCTAATAAGTGATAAGCAGTAATGCACAGCAACCATCTTCAACTATTGTATTATGTGTTGTTATAGCATTCAACCCACATCATGCAATTTATTGTAAAAAATAATAATCGAAACCTACATTTTACACCGTTAATATTATTATTTTTTAAACCGAACTCTCAAAAAGCACTAATCACTCAGCACTAGCATATATACAGACACACAAACACGTACGTGCGGTTCGTACACACACCACGCCAACTAAACAAAGTGTCAGTCTGCTGTTAAACACCACAGGACTGCTTGGAAGTTGAGTAATTGACACACGGTGAGAAAGCATCCCATTCTCAGTCAGTCATTCACAGTGAAAGTGACTCATCTAAAACCACCAAGCAGTCAGGAAAGAAAAACAACTCGCCCCCACACACTGACACACACCTCTGAACAGGCAAACTTTAGCAACCCTCCTGACCTCTTCCTGTTTACTCCCCAATCTATGATATGCTTCCCTGTGAATGACTGGAACCAGAGTCTATATGGGGTATTGTGGTCCACCAGCCACTGTGGCAGGTAGATTAAAACAATCTACCAGCCACTCAGATTTTTTACCAGCCCAAATACTTGCTGCAAAAATTACACCAACACGCTATGTAATGTTTCTAAAACAATACATGTATTACTAGTAAGAAGTAACTAATGTGGAATAGTAAAAAAAAAAAATTGTGACCTGAAGTCTTTTAACCAAAATATCACAGATGAGACAAAAATGTTCACCTGCCCCTTTAAGGGCGGGAGGTTACCGTGGTAGCGCGACTGGAGTCATGTTTGTGCCTGTGAGATTGAGTCTGACTAGTAGAAGCGTGGTCCTCTCTTCTCTAGCATTTGAAATTCAAACATAGAAAAACAACCTAGCTTGTGAACCAAACAAATGTAAATAGCCAAGAAACACAAGGACAAAGTCTCACTTCAGAAGACTTTCGTTTCAAGTAAATTAGACCAACTTTTATGTCTGTGCGCAGCACTTCTAAAAATGAATCTTTCACTCAGCTCTTCACGTGCGTACAGCCCCCAGCCAGGCAGTGTTGCAGAGCGAGGTGGAATAGGCTATATAGGATTTGTAGTTTACATTTACATTTTAGTCATTTAGCAGACGCTCTTATCCAGAGCGACTTACAGGAGCAATTAGGGTTAAGTGCCTTGCTCAAGGGCACATACAGATTTTTCACCTAGTCGGCTCGGGGATTAGAACCAGCGACCACGCCACGCTCTTAACCACTAAGCTACCTGACTTTGTGTGATTGATTTACCAGTTATGAAACAAAACGGCAGAAGTACTTTGAAAACAGCTACTGCAGCATTTATTTTACTATAAACGTGATCATACTTGATTATTTTCATTCACAAATGCGAGTGAAATGCTCCCACTGAGGAGCCCTTGCCACCCGCCAATGAGGCTGGTGAAATAGACATCTTACCTGCCAATGCCAAAATGTACCCACATTTGGCAGGTGGCGGTTGTTAAATTTAGGCCCTGGACAGGATGAGAGCCATGCCTCAGACAGGATGAGCGCCACGCCTCAGACAGGATGAGCGCCACGCCTCAGACAGGATGAGCGCCACGCCTCAGACAGGATGAGCGCCACGCCTCAGACAGGATGAGCGCCACGCCTCAGACAGGATGAGCGCCACGCCTCAGACAGGATGAGCGCCACGCCTCAGACAGGATGAGCGCCATGCCTCAGACAGGATGAGCGCCATGCCTCAGACAGGATGAGCGCCATGCCTCAGACAGGATGAGAGCCACGCCTCAGACAGGATGAGAGCCACGCCTCAGACAGGATGAGAGCCACGCCTCAGACAGGATGAGAGCCACGCCTCAGACAGGATGAGAGCCACGCCTCAGACAGGATGAGAGCCATGCCTCAGACAGGATGAGAGCCATGCCTCAGACAGGATGAGAGCCATGCCTCAGACAGGATGCCCTCTCCCTACAAAAACTAAAATTGATTGCCAATTCATATACAATTATGTGTATATCAGCTCAGCCTGTGTTTTGTGGCCTGTCAATAACAGAGGGATCCCTGAACGCTTTGCTACTTACATTCTGTCTCTCACACATCTGATGCACGTAGGCCCTCCCTCCCACGATAACTATCTGGGAATTACGAGGGTTGTTGAGGTACGCGGCCAGCTGTCTCTGACGCGAGCGGTACCAGCACACATAGAAGAAGATCTTGATGACGATGAATATGATGACCACTCTGAAAGAGAGAGATGTACAGTAGCAAAGAACGTTGAACTCCATGTTGTTCAAAACCACATCGAATCAAGTGTTTGAAAGTGAATGGAAGAAAACTAGAATTAAAAGTTACTTACATGTACCAGTACAACTCCATATTGAGATCAATAGTCACCAGATCATGGTAAAAAAATGATGGTCCCTGAAACACAACACCAAAGTAGGGTTTAGACATTTGAGGCACAGCCCAGCGTGTGTGTTATTCTGAAATAAGATGGCTGAGAGAAATTGTTTAGTGTAAACCCAAATGGAGAACTTGAATGGAAACCATAGCTACCTCACCTCTGTGAAGAATAAAGGAGTCCCCTTCGATCTGCAAGAGACATGTGGCACAATGTGAGCAACAGTTCAACATCCATCAAAGACAGATTACATGGTTTTAAACACCATTAACTCGTGGGAGAGGCAAACTACAGCCGGTTATTTAGATACTTCCCCTAAACAATCAATGTAACTTTAGCTTCTTAAACAGTCCATGTAGCTGGCTAGCCTGTCAACCACTGAAAGCACAACGAGTTAAAGGAGTAGTTCACTATTTTACAACTTTGATGATAGATGGTTCCTCATCCTGAAAGTAGTCTATGGGCCAAGAGAAACTATAATCCAAGGTTCAGTTTTCTATAAACATCCACTACAAACTTCAGCTAACCTTAGCCACCATAAGCTAAACATCTATGGAAGTGATTTGGGCATGTGAGCATGTTTACAAAAAATTATGTTCAAATCACCTCAAATTAATTCCAATCACTTAAAGGTGATTTAGCCATTTTAAAGCAAAACATGTTCACATACTCACAACCCCCCCATATCACTTCCATTTATTGTTAGCTTGTGGTGGCTGATGTTTGTAGTGGCTGTTTAAAGCAAACTGAACCATGGATTTCTTTCTCCTGGCCCATACACTACTTTCAGGGTGAGGGACAATCCAACATCAAATTGTAAAACTAGAAAAGTACATTTCCTGAAAAAAATGTGGTGTGCATGCTAGCTTGTGAAGGACCGATTGATTGATAGGATAGCCTGAAGATGTGAAAGTTGGTTTGGTGTCTCTAGCTTGAATAGTTCAAGAGTTACTGGTGGTGAGTTATTTAATATAAATGTATATAAACTCAGCAAAAAAAGGAAGGTCCCTTTTTCAGGACCCTGTCTTTCAAAGATAATTAGTAGAAATCCAAATAACTTCACAGATCTTCATTGTAAAGGGTTTAAACACTGTTTCCCATGCTTGTTCAATGAACCATAAACAATTCATGAACATGCACCTGTGGAACGGTCGTTAAGACACTAACAGCTTACAGATGGTAGGCAATTAAGGTTGAATATATTTAAATAGTGGAGAAGGGTGGTGTTCATTATTAATAATATTTTTGAATTTGTGAGTGTAGTGTTAGATGGTAGGGTTTTTCTTTATTTTATTTTTCAAACAAAATATTAAGGAGTTGTACTCCAGTCTAGTAGGTGGCGGTAATGCAACAAAATGGATGCCAACCGCCGTTAAACCTCATTGAAGAAGAAGAAGCAGCAAGTAAGGTCACAGTTATGAAAACTTAGGACACTAAAGAGGCCTTTCTACTGACTCTGAAAAACACCAAAAGAAAGATGCCCAGGGTCCCTGCTCATCTGCGTGAACGTGCCTTAGGCATGCTGCAAGGAGGCATGAGGACTGCAGATGTGGCCAGGGCAATAAATTGCAATGTCCGTATTGGGAGACAGGACGGACAGCTGATCATCCTCGCAGTGGCAGACCAAGTGTAAGAACACCTGCACAGGATCGGTACATCCGAACATCACACCTGCGGGACAGGTACAGGATGGCAACAACAACTGCCAGAGTTACACCAGGAACGCACAATCCCTCCATCAGCGCTCAGACTTTCTGCAATAGGCTGAGAGAGGCTGGACTGAGGGCTTGTAGGCCTGTTGTAAGGCAGGTCCTCACCAGACATCACCGGCAACAATGTCGCCTATGGGCACAAACCCACCGTCGCTGGACCAGACAGGACTGGCAAAACGTGCTCTTCACTGACGAGTCGCGGTTTTATCTCACCAGGGGTGATGGTTGGATTCGCGTTTATCGTCAAAGGAATGAGCGTTATACAGAAGCCTGTACTCTGGAGCAGGATCGATTTGGAGGTAGAGTGTCCGTCATGGTCTGGGGCGGTGTGTCACAGCATCATCGGACTGAGCTTGTTGTCATTGCAGGCAATTGCAACGCTGTGCGTTACAGGGAAGACATCCTCCTCCCTCATGTGGTACCCTTCCTGCAGGCTCATCCTGACATGAACCTCCAGCATGACAATGCCATCAGCCATACTGCTCGTTCTGTGCGTGATTTCCTGCAAGACAGAAATATCAGTGTTCTGCCATGACCAGCGAAGAGCCCGGATCTGAATCGATTTGAGCACGTCTGGGACCTGTTGGATCGGGTGATGGCTAGGGCCATTCCCCCCAGAAATGTCCGGGAACTTGCAGGTGCCTTGGTGGAAGAGTGGGGTAACATCTCACAGCAAGAACGGTCAAATCTGGTGCAGTCCATGAGGAGTAGATGCACTGCAGCACTTAATGCAGCTGGTGGCCACACCAGATACTGACTGTTACTTTTGATTTTGACCCCCCCCCCTCCCCCCCGTTCAGGGACACATTATTCAATTTATGTTAGTCATATGTCTGTGGAACTTGTTCGGTTTATGTCTCAGTTGTTGAGTCTTATGTTCATACAAATATTTACACATGTTCAAGTTTGCTGAAAATAAACGCAGTTGACAGTGAGAGGACATTTCTTTTTTTGCTGTGTTTATTATAGTTGATAGAAGTTTGAAAGAATTACAATTTAGGAAAGACTGACATGCCAGACCACCTGCATGCGCCTTCACGTGCAGGTTGATTTTGTTCACCCACACCAGACGAGATCAGGACACAAAGGTTGAAATATCAAAATGAACTCTGAACCAACTATATTAATTTGGGGACAGGTAAAAAAACATTAAACATTTATAGCAATTTAGCTAGCTAGCTTGCTGTTGCTAGCTAATTTGTCCTGGTATATAAACATTGGGTTGTTATTTTACCTGAAATGCACAAGGTTCTCTACTCCGACAATTAATCCACAGATAAAAGGGTAAACCGAGTTTGTTTCTAGTAAGCTCTCCTCCGTCAGGCTTCTTCTTCATCTTTGGACTTTATATGGCGGTTTGCAACCAACTTTAAGGTGCATTACCACAACCAACTGGACTGGAGTGTGGACCTCAGTTCATCTTTTAATCACCTACGTGGGTATATGCTCCTAAAAGCCAATGAGGAGATGGGAGAGGCGGGACCAAGTTCTATTTTAGCGCCTGGCTATGCAGACGGGCGCGAGCAGTGTGGGTGCAATGATTGAATAACATGTACAGTTGAAGTTGGTAGTTTACATACACCTTAGCCAAATACATTTAAACTCAGTTTTTCACACTTCCTGACATTTAATCCTAGTATAAATTCCCTGTCTATGTAAAGTTAGGATCACCGCTTTATTTTAAGAATGTGAAATGTCAGGATAATAGAAGAGAGAATTATTTATTTCAGCTCTTATTTCTTTCATCACATTCCCAGTGGGTCAGAAGTTTACATACTCAATTAGTATTTGGCAGCATTGCCTTTAAATTGTTTAACTTGGATCAAATGTTTCCGGTAGCCTTCCACAAGCTTCCCACAATAAGTTGGGTGAATTTTGGCCCATTCCTCCTGACAGAGCTGGTGTAACTGAGTCAGGTTTGTAGGCCTCCTTGCTCGCACACGCCTTTTCAGTTCTGCCCACACATTTTCTATAGGAATGAGGTCAGGGCTTTGTGATGGCCACTCCAATATGTTGACTTTGTTGTCCTTAAGCCATTTTGCCACAACTTTGGAAGTATGCTTGGGGTCATTGTCCATTTGGAAGACCCATTTGCGACCAAGCTTTAACTTCCTGACTGATGTCTTGAGATGTTGCTTCAATATATCCACATACTTTTCCTTCCTCATGATGCCATCTATTTTGTGAAGTGCACCAGTCCCTCCTGCAGCAAAGCACCCCCACAGCATGATGCTGCCACCCCCTGCTTCACGGTCGGGATGGTGTTCTTCGGGTTGCAAGCCTGCCCCTTTTTCCTCCAAACATAACAATGGTCATTATGGCCAAACAGTTCTATTTTTGTTTCATCAGACCAGAGGACATTTCTCCAAAAAGTACGATTTTTGTCCCCATGTGCAGTTGCAAACCGTAGTCTGGCTTTTTTATGGCGGTTTTGGAGCAGTGGCTTTTTCCTTGCTGAGCGGCATTTCAGGTTATGTCGATATAGGACTTGTTTTACTGTGGATATAGATACTTTTGTACCTGTTTCCTCCAGCATCTTCACAAGGTCCTTTGCTGTTGTTCTGGGATTGATTTGCACTTTTCACACCAAAGTACGTTCATCTCTAGGAGACAGAACGCATCTCCTTCCTGAGCAGTATGACGGCTGCGTGGTCCCATGCTGTTTATACTTGCGTACTATTGTTTGTACAGATGAAAGTGGTACCTTCAGGCGTCTGGAAATTGCCCCCAAAGATGAACCAGACTTGTGGAGGTCTACAATTTTCTTCCTGAGGTCTTGGCTGATTTATTTTGATTTTCCCATGATGTCAAGCAAAGAGGCACTGAGTTTGAAGGTAGGCCTTGAAATACATCCACAGGTACACCTCCAATTGACTCAAATGATGTCAATTAGCCTATCAGAAGTCATGACATCATTTTCTGGGATTTTCCAAGCTGTTTAAAGGCACAGTCAACTTAGTGTATGTAAACTTCTGACCCACTGGAATTGTGATACAGTAAATTATAAGTGAAATAATCTGTCTGTAAACAATTGTTGGAAAAATTACTTGTGTCATGCACAAAGTAGATGTCCTAACCGACTTGCCAAAACTATAGGTGGTCTCCCGAGTGGCGCAGTGGTTCGAATGCAGGCTCTGTCGTAGCCGGCCGTGACCGCAATTGGCCTAGCGTCGTCCAGGGTAGGGGAGGGAATGGCCGGCAGGGATGTAGCTCAGTTGATAGAGCATGGCGTTTGCAACGCCAGGGTTGTGGGTTCGATTCCCACAGGGGGTATGAAAAAAAAAAAAAATATAATAATAATAATAATAATAATAATGTATAATAATGTATGCACTAACTAACTGTAAGTCGCTCTGGATAAGAGCGTCTGCTAAATGACTAGAATGTATAGTTTGTAAACTGGGCTCCCGAGTGGCGCAGCGGTCTAAGGCACTGCATCTCAGTGCTTGAGGCGTCGTCCGGGTTTGGCCGGTGTAGGCCGTCATTGTAAATAAGAATTTGTTCTTAACTGACTTGCCTAGTTAAATAAAGGTAAAATAAATAAATAAAATAAAAAACAAGAAATTAGTGGAGTGGTTGAAAAATGAGTTTTAATGACTCCAACCTAAGTGTATGTAAACGTCCGACTTCAACTGTATGTGTAAATGTATTTTGCACCGCTACGCCAGCAGGGATGTAGCTCAGGTGTGGTTAGCATGTGAAAGTTGGTTTGGTGTCTCTAGCTTGAATGTTCAAGAGTTACTGTGGGTTGGTTAGTTTATGCTAATTTGTATAATTATAGTTGATAAAGATCTTGAAGAATTTGAAGTTAGGATAGCCTGAGTGTTTTAAAGTTGGTCTTATAGCTTAATTGGCCAAGGAGTAGGACCATTTTAATTAGCTACCACTGTAATACTGTCTAATTCAAACCCATGTTAATTTATGCACATTTTAAATGGTTATATTTATAAATATATATATAAATATCATTTAAAAAATCTGAATGCAAGCTATCTAAATTGGGTCAGTCTGAACATCTCAACGTTAGTTTGGCGTTGATAACTTAAACCGTGTAAGAGCAGAGGCGAATCCAAATACTTCCCATTCAAGACTAGAGCTTTAATTAACATTTAAAATAGTTATAGTTCAAAAAGTATAAACACAAGCAATCTATGTTGGGTCAGTCTGAACATCTCAACGTTGGTTGGCGTTGATTGCGTAAGAGGCGATACACGCCCAAATTTCCCAATTTTGCCCATACAAATCTATGGCACTTCATTGCCACTGAAATGTATTGGGAACTCATTTAAATATTGTTGTAGTACAAAAGCATTAATATCCAAAACATTTTCTCAAGCTATCTAAATTGGGGCAGTCTGCACATTTGGAAGTTGGTTTCGTGTTTATAGCTTAAGTCGTTTAAGCGTTAGAGCGAGCAGAAGAAATCAAACAATATGAGTATGAAATCTAGAGTTGTGCATTGTGTTGCATGCATAACTGATAATGAACTAGCTACTCCATTAATGTTAACCGTTAACTATACAAAAAAAGTATGCCAGCTAGAAAACTAGCTAGCTATAAATATCAAAAACAGTCTAAACGTTAGCTAGTTACAGTATGTGTTACATTTCCAATCTAAATAGGAACTAGCTAGCAAGCATTTCTTACAAGAAAGGGTAACTAGCTACAGTAGCTAGCTAGATACTAATTCGTTAGCCAACTGGCCAGCGCCTGTTGTTTGTATCGTGTTAGTTGGCTACTTAGCTACTAAACTTAGGTAACCAGCTAGTTAGTTAATACAATGGTGAAACGTTTCTGGTTTAAGTATTTGTGGCTAAGCATAACTAACAATTTACCGTATCAGCCAAGTAATTTAGCTAGTTTACGTTAAATCATCTAGAACCGCTACCCAGGCTTGTCATGTTTTCCTTTAGCTGTGTGGCTTGCAGGACATTAGCCAGCTAGCTAGCTTAGCTAAACATCAACGATTTAATCAAACACTGTCTGATGTTATCCTCATGCCGAGGTAATCCAACTACCTGTCAATTTCCGAAGTTTGTAATCCTTCCAAAAAATTGTTTGAAGTCCTTTATTTAGCACCCATTTGTTTGACCATCCTACCTTGACTGCTGCTCACGTTGAGCGCTGAGCTGGTTAGCGATGAGGGAGGGGCGAGGCTCTAGCTGCGGACTGCAGTCACCACAAGGAACGCCCCACACGAACGACATTAGCATTGCGTCACAACATACCACGCCCACTACCATTGACGCCGCTTGTAACAGTGTGGACAATACAGTACCGGTAATGAAAGATGCCTTCTCTTTGAGTGGCTGTATTTGATCTTAAATCCCGATAAACCAGGAAGATTATGATCAATACTCGTGGATTATATGACTTTTTTGGGGGGTAAACTGACCCTTTCTTATATGAAGTAACAGGTGATTGGAAAACACCTTCTGGCATGGCTGAACAGATGCTAATCACCTCAGATGCTAGCAGGGATACAGAAGCATGCAGCCCATGTGAAGACTTTCCAGAACTAATTGCAAAATACTCCTTATTTACACCACTGCCACCTACGCCGAGTAAGAACCCTCCTACCAAATACAGTGTAGTCGAAACATTTTCTACCAAACCTGACATTCTCAAGGCCATCTTTGAGAAACTGTCCATCTTTGAAAAGACCACAGAGACTAGAGGTTGACCCGGGAGTGAAAATTCATTCCTATCCTCTCAGGGAAAGTGGGGGTGTCGAAAGGAACCATATATGGAGAACTGGGGATTTCGAAACGAGTCTTTTAACACTAGAAGTGCTAGAATTCCATAACTACTAGAATTATATGGTTCCTTTCAAAACCCCAACTTCTTATATGGTTCCTTTCAAAACCCCCACTCCGTTTGACACCCCCACTTTTCCTGAGAGATGCTGTTACGAACCCCGTGGCTTTAAACGTCTAGGGTGGATGGACAAGAGACCCGTAACATAATTCATGCAAATTAGAATCGTGACATGGAACAGCGAGAACAAAAACTACACGACAACCATAAACTACCGTCAAACATAAAATGTTTATTTTTGAACACACGGTAAAGGTTTGGGAAAAAGGGCTGAGCAGGACCCAAGAAATGAAACAATAGTGTAAAAAAAACCTAAACTGATCTTGCCTGCCTCAAGAACCACTAAGCTACTGCTAACCATTCAAAAATACAGTGGGTGGTCCCTCACGTCTAACTAGTGTTTTTAGACAGTTTTCTTCCTACGGGTAATGTATGCCCAAGGGCAACTTGCTTAAATTCCCCTTTTCCCAGAAACACACAACAAAGTTACCAAACAGAGTAACCAGCAAATGAGTGAGTACACAAAACACCACAGTATCCATACTCACATACAGAAAATAGTCTCTAACAAAGTTACCAAACAGAGTAACACGCAAATGAATGAGTACACAAAACGCAGGACACCACAGTATCCATACTCCCATACATAAAATAGTCTCTAACAACAAACACAACTGACCGGCTTTTAAACAATGGGATGTGTGATTGAAAAACCAGAAACAGGTGGTGCAATGCAGAGGAATGTCCACTGATTGGTCCACCTCAGCAATCAGCAGACACCCCAACGACCACCAATCAGGAACATACAGGACACCTGTGATTAGGGCAGAAGGAGAGGAAAAACACAAAAAGACACAGGATACCTGTATCCGTAACAGATGCACTGCACTGAGAGATGACTGATCTGAGAGATGACGTTGCAGCTGGACCCCTCTTCACCTGTCCAGAACTTGACTCAAGAACTTAACTCCCATTCCTGCCAGAATCCCGCGGGACCCACAAGGCCCGCAGGAGTCCTGTTCCTGTATCAACCTCTAACAGACACTACCTCCAAGTCAATGGAATCTCTCTGAGCCACTGTGCAGCAGCTCCTCAGCCAGGTGTCAACTCAAAGCGAAAAAAATACTGACAATGGAAGCTGAAGTACAGAAACTGCAGCAGGTGAATCTCCAGCTGCGACAGAACGTCATCGAAGTCCAGCACCACAGCCGGAGTTGGAAACTGAATGGGGTGAGAGAAGAGGACGTGGTGAACATATGGAGCGTTACCATTGACATCCTAGCACAGTAGCACCCAGGATTCAAGACAAGCTCCTGGACGTCGTCGACGTGGTGCACCACCTGGGAAAGCGAAGGGATGACGGATCTCCGCGACAACCATCATGCGGTTTCACAATGAGAATCTACAGAGATGTCGTATGGAAAGAAACGGAAAGGGGAAAGGGGGATACCTAGTCAGAAGCGAAGGAGTCCAGGTTTCTTGTGGAGAATAAATTACGCATCAAAGAGGCTCTCACTGAAGAGGTTTTAATACAAACTGACAGTGATCGATACATGCCGTTTCTTTAATACAAACTTAAACGAATACACCTGGTGTAATGGGTCAATGATGGTCGGATCCAGAATTGATCTGTTTCTAATTTCTCCCCCACTTTTACAGCAGTAAGTTATAAACATGCTACTTTGACTGATCATAAAATTATATTACTGAAGTTAGAATGTTCTGAAAAATCCAGTGGCATTCGAGGATACTGGAAACTTAATAATTCACTCCTAAATGATCCAGTCTTTACCAAGAGCATGAAGAGCTTAATCAGGGACTTGTTTAATTCAAATGATTTAGAACCAAAGCATGGAAGTAACTGGGAAATATTTCAATTCAAAGTAAGATCTATCTCCATTACACGCAGTAAGGAACTAAAGAAGCAAAAATGTTTGAAAGAAGATGAGCTTAAGAAATGAATGTTATTTTAGAAAAGGATACTCTTTCAGCAGAGGAAGAAACAGATTTGAATACATCTCGAATAGAACTAGATCAAATGTACATTGATTTAGCTAAAGGGGCCTTTATTAGATCTAACATGGGTTGAGGAGGGTGAGAAAAACAAGCAAATTTTTTTTTGCTGTTGAAAAAAGGAACTATAAGAAAACATACCTTGTGTAAAGACCCTAAGATCATGTCTAACTTTGTTCTATGAAATGGGATTAAATGTGAACCATGTCCATGGTCATGTTCCAATTATTGTTCCAAGTCCATATGTGAAACAAGTCTGGTTTCATGAAAGGTCGCCACATCAGCTGTAACATTAGATTTGTTTTAGACTTGATTGATTACGCTGATTCAATTGACTCCGAGGCTATTGCTTTATTCCTCGACTTTTGTAAAGCATTTGATACAATAGAACACAAGTCCCTAATACATTCGTTGTACACTTTTGGTTTCGGTACTAGCTTTGTCTTTGTTATCAATATGTTTTTTAAAGATATTACTAGTTATATTATGATTAATCGTAACACATCTAAAATACTTAATATTCACCGTTGTCTACGGCAGGGTTGCGCTATTTCAGCTTTCTTATTCATTTCAGTTGTAGAATTACTATCTATTAGCATTTTAAACAACCCCGAATTAAAAGGTATTTAAATATTTGGGAAAATAAATAAAAATATCTCAGTTAGCAGATGATACAACTCTGTTTCTAAAAGAAAAGGATCAAGTTTCTATTATACTTAACATTATCAAATCATTCTCTTCAGCTTCTGGTCTGGAACTTAACTTAAATAAATGCTAAATATTGTTCCTACGTAAATCAAATTACCAATCTATTGAGAATATTCCAGTGAAAGATAATGTGAAATATTTAGGGGTGCACATGGCGAAAAACCATATTGTCAATTTCTCTCAGTGATTAAAGAAAACTAAATCCATTTTTAATAACTGGCTCCAGCATGACCTCTCTATTATAGAAAGGGGTTTATTGTCCAAATCAGAGGGTCTGTCACGTGTTGTCTACCCTGCTCTATCCCTATTTGTAGCTGATCAAACCAGCAAGGATAATCAACACAACTTTCCTAGACTTTATATGGAAAAATAAAGAACACAAACTTAAGAAGTCTGTAATATCAAGCTAAAGAGCTGATGATGGGCTTGAAGTAGTAGATTTCATTGATATCAACAATACCTTTAAAGTAAACTGGATAAAAAATATGTACGCTATCTATATAGTACTCTATTCCTTGTCATATTTGTAAGAAATTGAGTGGTCTTACATTTTTGTGGAAGTGCAACTATTCTGCAGTAAAATTACCCATCAAACTGTCCAAATTTCACAAACAAGGCTTTTTAGCCTGGAAACCATGGAAACCATGTTATGTCCACAACTTCTCCCCACACAAAACACTTCTGTGGAACAACAAAGATAATGTTGTTAAAAACAAGTCTTTGTTTTTCGCTAAGTGGTTTGAAAGAACTACTATATTTGTGCTTGATTTATTTGATAAAGAGAATATACTCTCTTATAGAAAGTTCTTAGAAACATATAGCTACCCAATACATTATAAATAATTGAATTCTATAAGCAAAGCAATACCTTCAGGACTTACTCAATTAATTAAATCTCATTTGTGTTTTGGAGAACATACAGTAGATGCACAATTTATGTTAGAAGGTTGCCCCCTGCTGGATACGAACTGTAATAATACATTCTAAAGGGCATGTTTTCACACGAGCAAGATCTTTCCTACAGGGAAATTCTTCTGGAACGCACATATTAATAAAATTGAATGGAAGAAAGCTTGGTTGCTCCCTCATAAATTGTGTATATCAAATCAAGTAAATTCACTTTAAAATCTTGCACAAAATATACCCTTGCAATAACTTATGCCTTTTTTTTGCGATAAGGAAGGGGAAACTATTATACACATTCTTTCTGAGTGTGACTCTGAGAAGTGATTTTGGAGCGAGTTAAGTAATTACAATTGTTATTATATTAGTTATCTAGAGGTTGTAGAGCAGTAGGTGTATCTAGCTGTGTTGTATTAGTTATCTAGGGGTTGAGGGGAGCTGAAGGGTTGGACGAAAGAAAATACAAAAAAAAAGAGAACTAATGTAAAATATATTGTGTCTGTAAAATGTATATAGTTTCAGAACTTTTGTGAAACATCAAAGCATAGTTGAAAAATATATGGCAAACAGAAATCAAAACTGGATGATATTCAGAGTTACAGTGCATTCGGAAAGTATTCAGACCTCTTCCCTTTTTCCACATTTTGTTATGTTACAGCTTATTCTAAAATGGATTAAATTAAATTTTCCCTCATCAATCTACACACAAAGTGAAAACTGTTTTTTTTTTTTTTTTATGTTAGCAAATGTATAAAATATTAAAATCAGAAATACCTTATTACATAAGTATTCAGACCCTTTGCTGTGAGACTCGAAATTGAGCTCAGGTGCATCCTGTTTCAATTCATTATCCTTGAGATGTTTCTACAACTTGATTGGAGTCCACCTATGGTAAATTCAATAGATTGGACATGATTTGATAAGGCACACACCTGTCTATATAAGGTCCCACAGTTGACAGTGCATGTCAGAGCAAGAACCAAGCCACTAGGTCGAAGGAATTGTCCGTAGAGCGTCGAGACAGGATTGTGTCGAGGCACAGATCTGGTGAAGGGTACCAAAACATTTCTGCAGCATTGAAGGTCCCCAAGAACACAATGGCCTCCATCATTCTTTAATGGAAGAAGTTTGGAACCACCAAGACTCTTCCTAGAGCTGACCACCCGGCCAAACTGAGCAATCGGGGGAGAAGGGCATTGGTCAGGGAGGTGACCAAGAACCCGATGGTCATTCTGACAGCGCTCCAGAGTTACTCTGTGGAGATGGGTGAACCTTCCAGAAGGACAACCATCTCTGCAGCACTCTACCAATCAGGCCTTTATGGTAGAGTGGCCAGATGGAAGCCACTCCTCAGTAAAAGGCACATGACAGCCCGCTTGGAGTTTGCCAAAAGACACTTAAAGGTCTCTCAGACCATGAGAAACAAGATTCTCTGGTCTGATGAAATCAAGATTGAACTCTTTGGCCTGAATGCCAAGCGTCACATCTGGAGGAAACCTGGCACCATCCCTTCGGTGAAGCATGGTGGTGGTAGAATCATGCTCTGGGGATGATTCTGAGCGGCAGGGACTGGGAAACTAGTCAGGATTGAGGGAAAGATGAACGGAGTAAAGTACAGAGAGATCCTTGATGAAAACCTGCTCCAGAGCGCTCAGGACCTCAGACTGGGGCGAAGGTTCACCTTCCAACAGGACAACGACCCTAAGAACACAGCCAAGGCAACGCAGGAGTCGCTTCGGGACAAATCTGAATGTCCTTGAGTGGCCCAGCCAGAGCCCGGACTTGAACCCGATCGAACATCTCTGGAGAGCTTGAGAGGATCTGCAGAGAAGAATGTGAGAAACTACCCAAATGCAGGTGTGCCAAGCTTGTAGCGTCATACCCAAGAAGACTCGAGGCTGTAATCGCTGCCAAAGGTGCTTCAACAAAGTACTGAGTAAAGGGTCTGAATACTTATGTAAATGTGATATTTCAGTTTTATAATGTTGTACATTTGCAAAATTTCTAAAAATCTGTTTTTGCTTTGTCATTACGGGGTATTGTGTGTAGATTGTTGAGGGAAAAAACCGATTTAATCCATTTTCGAACAAGGCTGTAACGTAACAAAATTTGGAACAAGTGAAGGGGTCTGAATACTTTCCGAATGCACCGTAGATGGGAAGGGTTGAGGGTAGCTGAAGGATGGGGCTAAAACCAAACGAAAGATAACTAATGTAAAATATACTGTGTCCGTAAAATGTATATAGAATGTATAAGCTGGAAGTAGAAGCCTAAGTGTTGTCCATTAGTTTACTCCAATTAGGGGAGGGATGGTAGGGTTAGGGGAAAATAATCAATAAAAATATATTTAGAAAAAAATATGGGGGATTGGAAATTATGCAGTCAATTACATTGATAGAAGCCACAATCTATCTGCAATATTAAAGCTGATCTACACCCCCCCCAAAAAAAATAAGACCCATGTATTTACAATTAAAGATGTAATATGTTATTATTCAAATGAAAACAAAACTACTGAATTAGTCGTTAATTTCTTAATTCTCTCTGGTACATTTTACATACACAAAAACAAGTATTTGAACCTGTCCCCAAATGCAATATAGTATTACCTGAAATCCAATATTTAATAAAAATGTCTAGAATTAGTCAATAACAAAAAACACAATATATTCTTACAATTCTAACCCCTGACCTTATTCCATTTATTTTATTTGAGGTACTTTAACTTTTGAAACTGTTCTCATCTGGCAAATCATGTGTAGTGATGTGTTGTTATTGTTTATTTTGTTTTACTTTAATGTTATTTTATGTTTCTTTAGAGAAAATCTACTTGTAGTGATGTGCTATGTTTTTGTTTTGTTTTTGTATTGTAATTTTAAATGTAATAAAATATATGTTTATTTTTTAAGGTGGTGAAAAAGCGAGGGGATTCAATTAATCTTGCCCGGGCGCCCGTGTAGGCGTGTTTTGCAGCGGGTGAAAGTTCATTTTGGAACCGGGCTGCCTCCCTGGCGTGAACCAGCTGCCCTGTTCAAACCCCAATGCGAAATAGGCTCAAAACAAAGTGACGTAGTATCACGTGTAGTAATGGGTAGGATTCTGTGTTTTCACATGCAAAAGTGATTGCTTTTGAGCTTTATCTGCCTTTCCATGAATGAGAGTTAGAATTTTCTAACATATATTTTATGGATAAGAGATGTGTCCCTGGACGAAGCACCATTCTGCCTTGTTGACAAAATGACAGAGCGGCATAGATTACTGTTCGATTTGAGAAGGGCACTCCACCCTTTGCCCGGTGCCCAGCGGATCAGCATAATCGAATCCGCCCAATTATCCATACAACGTGAAAATGTATTTGGCTTCATACATAAAAACAGACATTAAAGACATTGGAACTTTGGCGACTAGTAAATATTGTTTAATCCTCCCGCTTTGGGCTGGATGAGTCAATGTGTAGTTCATACATGCATAATCTATGAGCAGAATTACTGTTTTACCTAAATTTGCCACGCAATCCCTAGTTTGAAAGCTAACATTACTGCCTTCAGGAAGCATAAAACAAGCCGGTGTGAATTTACCAGTTGTTATGATGGGTTTCTCGGGAATCAAGTAATTAAGAATGTAAGGATATACTTAGACACTATGTAGAAAGTTAATGCAAATTGTCACGCCCTGGCTCGGGGGACTCTCGTATGTTGAGCCAGGGTGTTAGTTTCTATGTTTTGTGTTGTAGGTTGTGGGTCTGGTTTTGCTTTTCTATGTTGGCCAGGGTGGCTCCCAATCAGAGACGGCTGTAGCTCGTTGTCTCTGATTGGGAGTCATACTTAGGTAGCCGTTTGGCATTCATTATTTGTGGTTTCTTGTTCTTATTTGGTTTGTGTTAAACCGTAGACATCACGTTATCGTCTGTTGTTTTGATCGTGTGATCATTCATTAATAAATATGTTCACCTTCAACGCTGCGCATTGGTCCTCCTCCTTAGACGATCGTGACAGAAGAAACCACCTCGACTGGATCAAGCAGCGTGACGAGGAGAGAGGATGGACTTGGGAGGAGATGAGTGCGAGTCTGGCAAGAGGGATGGAGGCCTTGGCTACGGGTAGGAGTGAAGCCCATACATTTTTTAGGGGGGGGCTAACGCCGTGGACGACGGGGCAGCAGGAGGCCGCCAGGTTACGGGAGTCACTGGTCACCAGGGGGAGGGAGGATGTAGAGGCACGGCGAGAGGTACTGGCGTGTGTTGCCAGTCCGGTCCGGCCTGTTCCTGATCCCCACGTAGGGCCAGTGGTGTGTGTTCCCAGTACGGTCCGGCCTGTTCCTGCCACTCGCACCAAGTCAGTGGTGCGCCCGTCAGCCCGGCTCGGCCCGTTCCTGCTCCCCGCACAAGTCAGTGGTGCGCCGTCAGCCCGGCTCGGCCCGTTCCTGCTCCCCGCACCAAGTCAGTGGTGCGTTTCGTCAACCGGCTCGGCCCGTTCCTGCTCCCGCACCAAGTCAGTGGTGCGTTTCGTCAGCCCGGCTCGGCCCGTTCCTGCTCCCCGCACCAAGTCAGTGGTGCGCTTCGTCAGCCCGGCTCGGCCCGTTCCTGCTCCCCGCACCAAGTCAGTGGTGCGCTTCGTCAGCCCGGCTCGGCCCGCTCCTGCTCCCCGCACCAAGTCAGGGGTGGGTGCGTTTCGTCAGCCCGGCTCTGGCCGTCCCTGCTCCCCACACCAAGCCAGTTATGTGCGTCGTCAGTCCGGCACAGCCCGTGCCTGTTCCACTGGTGCCTGGTTCGGCACGGGTCAGCTGCTTCACGCCGGAGCTAGAGCACTCCGCTCCACCAGTGTGCAGTCCAGCTCCGGTCAGCAGGGCCAGACCGGACCAGGGGTACTTTGGGGGGTTAGAGAGCGAGTGGGGATCATGCCCGGAGCCGGATCCGCCTCCTAGGCGGAGTGCCCACCCGGTCCCTCCCCTGTTGTGTTTGGTTGGCGCGGTCGGAGTCCGCGCCTTTAGGGGGGGGTACTGTCACGCCCTGGCTCGGGGGACTCTCGTATGTTGAGCCAGGGTGTTAGTTTCTATGTTTTGTGTTGTAGGTTGTGGGTCTGGTTTTGCTTTTCTATGTTGGCCAGGGTGGCTCCCAATCAGAGACGGCTGTAGCTCGTTGTCTCTGATTGGGAGTCATACTTAGGTAGCCATTTGGCATTCATTATTTGTGGTTTCTTGTTCTTATTTGGTTTGTGTTAAACCGTAGACATCACGTTATCGTCTGTTGTTTTGATCGTGTGATCATTCATTAATAAATATGTTCACCTTCAACGCTGCGCATTGGTCCTCCTCCTTAGACGATCGTGACACAAATGTTTTATTAGTCGGTACCGGGTTCGATACAACAAGGACAGAGCTTTGCCTCTTGCTGTTTCGAACTGACTCGAACAAATAGTTACTCTCCCTTATATACAGTTGAAGTCGGAAGTTTACATACACTTAGGTTGGAGTCATTAAAACTCGTTTTCCAACCACTCCACACATTTCTTGTTAACAAACTATAGTTTTGGCAAGTCGGTTAGGACATCTACTTTGTGCATGACACAAGTAATTTTTCCAACAATTGTTTACAGACAGATTATTTCACTTATAATTCACTATATCACAATTCCAGTGGGTCAGAAGTTTACATACACTAAGTGACTGTGTCTTTAAACAGCTTGGAAAATTCCAGAAAATGATGTCATGGCTTTAGAAGCTTCTGCTAATTGACATAATTTGAGTCAATTGGAGGTGTACCTGTGGATGTATTTCAAGGCCTACATTCAAACTTCGTGCCTCTTTGCTTGACATCATGGGAAAATCAAAAGAAATCAGCCAAGACCTCAGACATTTTTTTGTAGACCTCCACAAGTCTGGTTCATCCTTGGGAGCAATTTCCAAATGCCTGAAGGTACCACGTTCATCTGTACAAACAATAGTACACAAGTATAAACACCATGGGACCACACAGCCGTTATACCGCTTAGGAAGGAGACGCGGTCTGTCTCCTAGAGATGAACGTACTTTGGTGCGAAAAGTGCAAATCAATCCCAGAACAACAGCAGAGGACCTTGTGAAGATGCTGGGGAAAACAGGTACACGTTTACCTATATCCACAGTAAAACAAGTCCTATATCGACATAACCTGAAAGGCCGCTCAGCAAGGAAGAAGCCACTGCTCCAAAACCACCATAAAAAAGCCAGACTACGGTTTGCAACTCACATGGGGACAAAGATTGTACTTTTTTGAGAGATGTCCTCTGGTCTGATGAAACAAAAATATAACTGTTTGGCCATAATGACCATTGTTATGTTTGGAGGAAAAAGGGCGTTGTTTGCAAGCCGAAAAACACCATGAAGTACGGGGGTGGAAGCATCATGCTGTGGGGGTGCTTTGCTGCAGGAGGGACTGGTGCACTTCACAAAATAGATGGCATCATGAGGAAGGAAAAGTATGTGGATATATTGAAGCAACATCTCAAGACATCAGTCAGGAAGTTAAAGCTTGGTTGCAAATGGGTCTTCCAAATGGACAATGACCCCAAGCATACTTCCAATGTTGTGGCAAAATGGCTTAAGGACAACAAAGTCAAGGTATTGGAGTGGCCATCACAAAGCCCTGACCTCAATGCTATAGAAAAGTTGTGGGCAGAACTGAAAAGGCGTGTGCGAGCAAGGAGGCCTACAAACCTGACTCAGTTACACCAGCTCTGTCAGGAGGAATGGGCCAAAATTCACCCAACTTATTGTGGGAAGCTTGTGGAAGGCTACCCGAAACGTTTGACCCAAGTTAAACCATTTAAAGGCAATGCTACCAAATACTAATTGAGTGTATGTAAACTTCTGACCCACTGGGAATGTGATGAAAGAAATAAAAGCTGAAATAAATAATTCTCTCTACTATTATTCTGACATTTCACATTCTTAAAATAAAGTGGTGATCCAAACTGACCTAAGACAGGGAATTTTTACTAGGATTAAATGTCAGTAATTGTGAAAAACTGGGTTTTAATGTATTTAGCTAAGGTGTATGTAAACTTCCGACTTCAGCTGTACCCTCTGTTTACCAGTTTCTTCAAGCACATCTGGTAACCCTCCATGGGCACTACCTTCTTTGATGCTATTACCCTTTACCCCCAAGCCATATATCCTGTCCAACTATTATTCCAAGATCAACCTCAGTAATCTCCTTTGACATAAGGAATGCGGACTCTGTGGCACCAAGTCACTTATCTGCTAACTCTACCTTGGTTTCCCACAACACTATAAAAACCTTATATCACCAGTGCACACAGGTGTTGTATCGAGGTGCCTGCCGACTTGACCGGTAGCATAGTAGCCTTCATGCTAAATATTATAATATTATTAACCATCTTGGATGTATGTCCACCTTAGCCACTGCCTGCCGAGTACTATTTTCCCGCAGTTCTGTTAACGTTATTGCGAGGGAAGTAGTAGCTTGTTAGTGTAGCCAACCCAACTCTCGCGTGGTGTGTAGTCGAGTCACCCGCTCAGTCTGCGGACCGCAGATAGACTCTATTCTGCAATATACCAAAGGTAGCACACCACATTATCTTACAACTTATTCAATAATTTAAATAATTTAATTTAATTAACTTTTAATAACTTCTGCCATAATAGCCTATTTATTTTTTGTAGCTAGTTAATTTTGAGGTAATGTCCGCTTTGGTGCTGTTGACCTAAACATTTGCTACTAGAGGGATTTCAGGTTCACAGTAAACCTAATTTTAGCTCAGTTCAGTTTATGGGCTTTACAAGAATTTGTCTCACGTTCTTGTGAACAGAGTTTAAAAAATACAAAAATGCCTTTTGATTTGATAATCAAAAAAAGTCTAGGCTCCAGCCAGATACAACAGTAAATTGAAAACTGTAGTATAGTAGGCCTACGCAAACAATAAAGGCCAAACTCCAAAGGCTTTCTGACAACACGATGGCAGGTGGGAACGAGTGACACTACACTCCAAAGGCTTACTTCCATTGTGGTCCTTCTGACAACACGAAGGCATGTGGAAAGAGTGACACTACAATTTGCAAACAATAACAACAACACTAATGACTATTATAACATTATTAACAATAGAAAAATACAGAGGTACCCGTTAATGGTTCACTTCTAGAAAAGATGCCCCTAATCAATCAGCCATGAATATTCTCAACCAATTTTATATGTACAGTCAGGTCCTAAATTATCGGCACCCTTAATAAAGATGCGCAAAAAATACATATATGTGAAAATGCTACCAACATTGAAACTAATACTAAACAAGACATCGGGAGATATGGACTTGATTCCCATCTGCTTTTTTTTGGTGTTTAAACCACTGATACACTTTATAAAACTGTATTGGCATCTGTTGAGAAGACATTGTGTCACAAATATTACTCAGCAACAAAATAATTTACTGTCTGCATCAGCTGCAGCAACTATTCAGAATGGTTAAGGGTCAGCCACCATCTTATCTGTTGTCCTCCATGACGATGGTTCTCCTTGGGTAGGTGTCTACTTCCACGAAGATGTAGCGAAACTCAAATTTTCCAGTTTCAGGGTTCTGTCAAAAGAGGACAAGCACGTTAAACTTTTATCACAACTTAAACAGTCTCTATGCAGATTAGCCAAATCTTTAAAAATGAAAATTGAGTTAAAGATCAACCAGATAAATGACACATGAAAGAAAGACAAAATACTACGTAAATAGTATGTCTAACCTCTTTGGATTCTGTGTGCACCGTTCCCTGATGGCCTGGTTCTTCTCCTTCAATGTAGAACTTCAGTCTCATGTGCTTTAGTCCATCCTTCATGTACTCTACATGACTGAAGAAAATATGCTAGTAATCACACTGACGAAAGTCACAGTCTGTTTAATACAGTAATTTTGTATTCCTAGTGTCTGAAGAAAGACCATAATGGTAAAAAAAAACTAATTATCTCACCTGACTTGTTGTCTTCTACCACGACGAGACGTCTCACCAAAGCACTTGTTTGGCTCCCTAAACACTCCAATCACCTGCGGTTTTACCAAGATGATAGAAGAGCGCAATCAGCTTTACACCATATTGCTTTAACATACCCTTTGTTTTCAGATAAGTGCAGATGCAGAAAAGGAGACGAGGGAAGGAGACCAGAAGAGGAGGCAACAAGACTAATGAGATGTTGATGGTTGATGTTGTCTTTAACTCAGTGCTCTTATATTCAAGACACATTCCTGCAAAAGGCCAATACATAAACTAACTGAACTGAAATGCAGACCAAGACTAGATTGTTTTGTTGATGTTATGTTTCTGTGCTCGTTATAATCTCACCTCTGGGTGTAACCTTGCTTTATTGAAGGCTTTGCTGTAGACCTTGCTGGGGCTGGAGGAGGAGAAGAGCTCCTGGAACACCTGAGAACAAAACACACAGGTGTCAACAGGTAGGAGCAGTACTGTCTTTCAATCAGATTACATCAATTAATGTTTCAATATCATATTCTGGAAGTTGTGGATTCACCAGTCACTCCAAATCCGACGAGCACAACTACGAGATAGGTGAGGTCTTTGCCAGCTTCCTTCACTGTTGAGAGGGCGAGAAACTATGATTTAGTATACCCTTCTAGTTCTAAACTCTGATAACTGAAGCAAAAGATGACGCATGCCAATGTCAACACTTCCAATAGTTTGGTCTCTTCCATTCTTATTTTGCAACAAGTGTGATCATAGCCAAAAACAAAGCCACTGATTCTGTCCAGTTAGTGGCTGATTGATTGACAATACGTTCCTGTGTTTGACAAGCTTACCTTTAGGTGCAGTAGAAGGTCCTCGCCCAGGTGCTGACACCTGTCCACCTTCCTTCTCTTCTTCTTTACTTCTCAACCTTGTGTCGATTGGAAATGCTTCGATTCTGTGTACAAAATATAGCGCTCACAACAGGTGAGCTATCTGCTAATATAATGTCCCTGACAGGTCCCAGTGAATTATATCAAAGAGAATGCTGTGTTGGATGAAATAGACATCACAGAAATATCACAGAGTTTTTGAAACATGTATATTTTAAAACATGTATATTCTCTTTGATAATATGGTCACTTATTCTAGACTAGGGTATGGTGCCACCAGTGGAGGTTGGTGTCGTTTAAGATGAGGGAGGATGATTTTTTCTTCTTTTCATGAGCATGGCCTTATTTCTATTACAGCATATTGGATGACTGTCATTCATATTCCATTCACCCAGTTCAATGTAACAGCGATAGGTTTAGGCTACTACATGATACTCTAATTTTCCCTATGCCCATCATGAGGTTGCTGCAATCTAGCCTATGAATGAAAGTTTACAAGTAGGTGCACACAGGTCGAGAGAAAATGTTGAGGTGACAGACAGTGACACATGGACAGACAGTGACACATTCAAAACGGCCTTGCACACTCTTGCCTGCTTCTAGCTGATCTAGGGTGTAATCATTGGTGCAACAGTTGCAAACGAGAGTTTCTATTGGAGAAATTCAAGTATGTTTATCCCCGTTTTGTTCCGTTTGCTTTCGTTTAAGAAACGTTTTTCAACAGAATCATGTGAATCAATACACCCCTGATCACACATAAACACAGTTCACTTTCATAGCAGCCATGTTGTATTCCTTCTTGCATCTATGCGCTCTCCTCCTCTCACCTTTTCCCTTCGCTTGTGGACTTCAGTGCACAACACATCAGCTGTATGTGACCAGGCGAAAAAACCTTTCCAGCCCAAACCATGTCATAACCGCTACACACAGCTTACATCGTTCTCACCATATCAGCTAAAGTAACATCATAGTCAACATAGCTAATAGAACTAACGTGTTACTAAACCCGCTACAATCATGCAGTAACGTTACAGTGTACAGTCAGTAAGCAGTTTAGCACTTACACCAGCGGGCCCCGGTGGCAATAAATTAGTCAAACCAAAAGCTTACCTTGACTTGGAAGAGTTCTAGTGTTGTGTTGGAAAGTCATAGCCAGCTAGCTAACAACGCATCCCTCTATTTGAGCAGGGTGTTTGAGTAAGCTAAACTAGCTAGTTGCGTTTGCTCGCTAAGTAAGTGAAACTGAAAAAAAAAAAAATCTAAATCTCTCTCTATCGCTCTTGCTTCTACTTCATTTTGACTATTGTCTTTCTCTATCTTTGAGTAAACTACTCACCACATTTTATGCACTACAGTGCTAGCTAGCTGTAGCTTATGCTTTCAGTGCTAGATTCATTATATGATCCTTTGATTGGGTGGCCAACATGTCAGTTTATGCTGCAAGAGCTCTGATAGGTTGGAGGGCATCCTCCAGAAGTCGCCATAATTACTGTGGAAGTCTGTGGAAGGGGGTGAGAACCATGAGCCTCCTAGGTTTTGTATTGAAGTCATTGTACCCAGAGGAGGACGGAAGCTAGCTGTCCTCCGGCTACACCATGGTGCTACCCTACAGAGTGCTGTTGAGGCTACTGTAGACCTTCATTGCAAAACAGTGTGTTTTAATCAATTATTTAGTATAGTTTTATCTAAAAAGGATACCTTTTAAAATGTTTTACAATAAAATAAAATTCACTGAGGAGGTTAGTCCTCCCCTTCCTCCTCTGAGGAGCCTCCACTGTGCCCCTTTTAGCCTACAACCTTACAACAAGGTGTCACAAGTGTGAGCCTATGTTGTTCATGGACAGGAACAAATGAATATAACTTTCCAATACAAACTCAGCAAGACTCTATGAGATTTAGTATCAGTTTATTGAAAACATTCTGTCCAGCATTTCTTTAATGTGTTACCAAACAAAGTAGAGATCTCAGCAAACAGATGGGTCTCAGACATATTCTGAAAGACAGGAAACAAAATATTGATGTTAATGCAAAGAAGGCCTAAGGCTATGGGTCAATCAAGGGATTATGTAGTAGCCTAATTCATGATCAGTTATTGAGCACACTTTTCTTACTGTAGCCTAGTGTGCATAGACAAGCCACGAATACAACCGTTCCCAATGTTTAGGTTCCTAGTTCAAAATCTGACTTGGAATTCTCAAAACTGGGAAAATCAATTTGATTACTTCCTGATGAGGCCTGTGGCTGCCATAGAAATGACCTATTACCTCCCAATGTCCCATTTCAGTCCTCAGAAAGCACCAACATGGAGACCCTTCCTGTCCAGTGGATTGGAACACTATGAAGTTTATGCCCTTATGACATCACAACATTCTGTGGGGTGTGAAACTCTGTCCGGGGAAAGAACTTGAGCCCTAATTGAGGGAAGGAAACATAACAGCGATACAGTGGGTTTCCAGATGGGATTTCAGGACCAACATGGCGTCCTCACACGTTTGATGTTAAATACAAATCAAATAAAACGTTTCAAAGAACAGGGTCAGGTTTTCAGTCCATGGACAATGTACATTTAAGGTATTTATTTTTCATTTAAAGTTTCAGTCCAGTATCCGAAAGTATCAGCATGTGTCTCTGGCTTTACAATCTCAGTCATTTAAGGAACACCAACAGGGCATATCACTGCTGTCATCCAAACAAAACAAGCCAACGCATACACAAAACAATTATTCATTTTTTTCTTATCACAACACTCTAAATTGGTTTTGTCGCTCAATGCAACAGTTCTCTCAAGATGCATGAGGGAGATTCATGTTAATTCCATAAGTTTTCAAACTTGGCAAGATGCAGAAGAATGATGCATCTTTCTGAAGTATCTGTAGAGACACGAAAACACTATTATTAGCCTACTCATAGTCCACAATTACTGCAACTCTGTTCTCTCTCACTTGTTTGAGACAGCTTCAATTGGATTCGTAAAAAAAAAAAAAAAGAACTAATAAGAATGTTAATCTGAAACAAACTATATAACTAAATGTATTACAGTTTGATATGATGTAACTTTACCTCTCTGTCGTCATCCTGAAGTTTAATTAAAACAGATGACTATGTAAATCAAATGAGACCCTATAGCAGGGTTCTTCAATTCCGGTCCTGGAGGGCCGAAACACTTCTGTTTTTTATTTCTACCTGGTAGTTAATTGCACTCACCTGGTGTCCCAGGTCTGAATTAGCCCCTGATTAGAAGGAGAGGATGAAAAACAGAGGTGTTTCGGCCCTCCGGGACCGGAATTGAAGAACCCTGCCCTATAGCAATAAATAACACATTCCAATATAAAGTAGGGCTATTTTCTGTATGTTGCCTACAGGGTTAAGACATGTACTGTTATTTTTGCAGTCTCTGTGTGTGTGTTTACATAGCATTTGATTTACATTCCCTTAAGTTTTAAATTACAGTAATACAATAACAGCACGACTAGCTGTGTCTAAATGAAGTGAACACGAAACATGAACTGAACACATAAAACACACAAAGTACCATTACTGAAAGAACAAACACATTAACATACACAACAGCAAAGCAGAAAACTGAGCAAGCATGTCCACTTAAACTAAAGATAGATGTATTGCTGGGATGTTGAAGGTGTCGGCATAGTTGCAAGGATGTAGTGCAGACAATAACATCTTGTCATTGTCAACACCGTCAACAACTTACTGATAATGTTTACGTGAGAGTGGACTGGAATTACATTGTACGATAGAGTGGAGATCAAAATGTTTTGATTCAGTATAGTCTTGGTGTGGCTAAATGGTGTGTCTTAATGGTGTCCATTTGTGAGTGTGTGTGTGCATGTTTGTGTGTGCGTGTGTGTGTGTGTGTTTGCAACTATTTGCATTTATATTTTGTAAAATGTTACCTAGTAGAAAAGTTAACGCCGGTAGAAAAGTCTGAGTATTAAGATGACAGGCTACTAAAAGAGGGTGTGACAAATGAACCAAAACTAAATAGTTTTTTGTCAACTACATTTTGAAATAATATATATTTGTGAGAGGAAATGTTAAAGGTTAGTTTTGCGTTGGCATTTATTTGACATTTAATTTAGTCTAATTGGCATTCAATCAATTAATACCACCAATAATACTTTTATGGATGGATTTCCTTTGTTTATATTATAGTGAACTTATTTATAATTGAGATGCATGTATTGTGTTAGTGGATGACTTAACTTTCAATCAAGATGTTAGATTGATAATTTTTCAATGGATATAAAAAGCATGCACAAGACATACCATTGCATTTTCAATTCTCATAGAAAATAATTTGATTTTGCTTATTCAGAAAAGGCTACATAACACTGGGGTTAGTTACTGCGTGATCACCTAAATATTACCAGTAAATGTTATTATTACAGATGGGGTTATTGCAGAAGGGGTTCTGATCACTATAGTCCTCGTTATTGATGATACATTTGAGCAACAAAAGTGTTTCTCACAATGCATTCATCCAAAAATGTTTAGTTTGATAATAATGCACCTTCTTAATGGACATTCAATAAGATTACAAAATCTGACTTGACAATGTAGGATGAGAGTAGGAGCCTTGACAATGTAGGATGAGAGTAGGAGCCTACTTCAATTCAAGTTTCAAGACTTTCAAGCCAGTCTGTATTTAGGCAGTTGTTTTCATCTCTGTAGCTACTTTCTTCCAGTTTGTTACATGTTACATATTCTCTATTTCCATCAGTCCTTCATCACCATCATCACCATCATCATCATCATCATCATTACCATCACCATCACCACCACCACAATCATCACCACCACCATCATCACCATCATCACCACCACCATCATCACCACCATCAACACTATCATCATCACCATCATTGCCATTATGCTGATGTGAATCTCCGGTCCGTATTTTTATATTTCCTTGAAGCCCGTTCGTAGTGATCCAGGATTGCACTATTCTAAAGAAGTCTATACGATGGAAACATTGCAACATAATGTAGAACGAAAGCAAACACACACAAACACAAACACACACAAACACACACAAACACAAACACACACACAAACACACACACACACAAACACATCACATGACTAAACATTTCTCACACTGAATTACAATTTAAGGTAACAGCTTATTTGAATGTTCCAGCATAATACCATCGCAAGGGAGTCAGAGACACAACATTATGTAAAGTTATATGACAACCTTATGTAGGCATTATGACGGAACATTCACATAAAGTATTGCCCGACTAAAGACATTAAATAATATGCTTTCTCATTAAGGTAACTTGAGAAAAAATTAAAAGAAGAAACCCACACACTGCTCTTGATAGTATCACTGCTCTTGTTAGTATCACTGCTCTTGATAGTATCACTGCTCTTGATAGTATCACTGCTCTTGATAGTATCACTGCTCTTGATAGTATCACTGCTCTTGTTAGTATCACTGCTCTTGATAGTATCACTGCTCTTGATAGTATCACTGCTCTTGATGGTATCACTGCTCTTGATAGTATCACTGCTCTTGATGGTATCACTGCTCTTGATAGTATCACTGCTCTTCATTAAGCTTTACATATCGGCCTATAGGCCTTCGTGAGTGTTTTTAATTTGCACCCTTATGTAGACATTGCTTCCACATAAGGGTGCAAATTAAAAACACTCACAAAAGCTCTGACGAAGACCTACAGGCCAATACGTGAAGCTTAATAAAGAGCAGTAATACTATCAAGAGCAGTGATACTATCAAGAGCAGTGATACTATCAAGAGCAGTGATACTATCAAGAGCAGTGATACTAACAAGAGCAGTGATACTATCAAGAGCAGTGATACTATCAAGAGCAGTGATACTATCAAGAGCAGTGATAATATCAAGAGCAGTAATACTATCAAGAGCAGTGATACTATCAAGAGCAGTAATATTATCAACAGCAGTGATACTATCAAGAGCAGTGATAATATCAAGAGCAGTAATACTATCAAGAGCAGTGATACTATCAAGAGCAGTAATATTATCAAGAGCAGTGATACCATCAAGAGCAGTAATATTATCAAGAGCAGTGATACTATCAAGAGCAGTGAGACTATCAAGAGCAGTAATATTATCAAGAGCAGTGATACCATCAAGAGCAGTGATACTATCAAGAGCAGTAATATTATCAAGAGCAGTAATATTATCAAGAGCAGTAATACTATCAAGAGCAGTAATATTATCAAGAGCAGTGTGTGGGTTTCTTCTTCTTTCTCATGTTATTCAGCTGTTACCATGGCACCTGCAAAACAGATCGCTCAGATGTGCGAGTGCCTTTTGAACATGAAGGTAACTTAAAACTGAAGACAACAGTAGGCATGGATGCTGGAAAAGCCGTGTTCAGTATTTGATTCATTCAACAAGTCAAGAAAACCGGAGAATACAGTATAAGTGTGACTTCAGGAAACCTTAGTAAATGTCTGAAAACGTCACAGGCGACTAACTTGTTTAGAATTAAAAGTGTGATTTTAGTATTGGTGTATGTAAAGTACTATTCATGTGCTTAATCAAAAGTGTGCTAATAAAATATCCTTATGTTAAATGATACAGCTATGATCTGTTTGTGCAACGAGGCTAAAATACATACAGGTCAAAGGTTAGAAACATCCTTATTGTCCACAGGTTCAACAGAAGATGACTGGAAAAGTACATGCTAGTAAATAATAACATGATGTTCATGATATGACTTCGATAAGAAGAGGACACAGACATGAGCTTCAAATAAACCACGCAAAAAACTAGCAGCCAAATTTCACACAAAAACTCACCACAAACCAAGATTGGCCGCAAGCAGAGGAACCATCTTGATGATAATGAATCATACAAAGAAATCAAACAAAAACGAACTAAATCCAGAACAACGTCACAAAAAATGTAATAATCAAAACGACATCAAACTACCATGACTGAGACACTGACTTGAAAACTATGAACTACACAGAAACATACAATATGTTTATTGTTGTATAAGTGGGGGGCTTACCTTGAGATTGTCCTACACCCTAGTCGTGTTGTATTCTGATTCGTGTTTGCTCAAAGAGCCAATGAGGCAGAACCTGAAATGTCACCGCTCTGTCGTTTATTATCAAACTTTTGTTTTGCATAGAGATTATCACATTTAAATGCATATATTTGCTACAAAAAAAGCAGAACATTTCAACAGAGTTTTGAACTCTGGAAGTCTTGCATGCATAAAAATGGAGGTGCTGGGCGTTATAGTTAAAACGAGACTTATACAGGTTGAATACAGTAGAGCACACAAAGTGCATGCACAACAAAGATACTGGAACGTGGAAGTTATTTTGTAGGTACAAAAAGTGTTCCTCCATTTATTATTGTTAACATTTAATGTATCAAGCCATCAAGGTGCAGATACCTGTACAATAAAATATTATTTATAGAAAACAGGTTCATGCCAAAAGTTTGAACTGTACCAAATAAAAGAAACTATCACAGTTAACATCTAATATTAACAAAGTTAATTGTGTTTTTATCTTTTCAGTTTACAAAATAAAGTTATTTGCATTCTAAATGGTTTTAATCAATAATCTCTTTATCAGTGACAGGCACCAATACAAGCCCTTGTGGTTGAGAGTCAGAGCAGACTGAGAGACTACAGACTGATCTACATGTCCTCTGTAAAAAATGGCAACATGCACTATCCTTGCACATCATAAATCAGTATTTTAATTGAAGATGCATATCTAAAGACTTAACAAGGACACTGGCCATGTTTGTGGGTACTGAGCGTGGTCTGGAGCTACAGGGGATACACAGATGGAGAAATACATCCGTATGAAGATATAGAGAGAGTGAGAAGGGGAGGAGTGAGATAGTGGGTGATATAGAAAACAGAGGGGGTAGGTCTCACTACCACAGCATAGCCCTTTATGAACGATAGCAGAGTTGACAGGAAGAAGGAAGATCAAAGCAAAAAAAAAAGCTACCCCCCAAACAAAACAAAACAAAAATGAACAGAAGAATGAAGGAAAGATCAAAAATAGAGGAGGATTCTTTTTTTTTTTTTTTATGGAAGAAAAATCTATGTCACCCTCCACCATGACATATTCTATTAGGATGTCTTCATTGATTGATAGATTGACTGATCATGGATCATCAAAAATCTATATATACTGACCGCTGGACCGCCTTCTCGTGACGCGACAGTCGGTGGCTCGTCGTGGGAACCTCTTCCAGGTCGTCGTCGAGGTCACACCCATTGTCGGCCGCTTCCTGCGAGTAGCTGTGCTTCATCACTAGGATGCTGCGCCGGTTCCCGGTGGCAACGCTGGGCAGCAGCGGCCGTACCGGCTGCGGTGGAAGGTCCGTGAGGAGGGCGGCAGCCTCGCGTGCACTCAGGTTGCTGCGGCTTCCCCGCCCACTGAGCGACAGCTGGGACAAGTGGGCGGAACCAGGGTTGGAGGCGGATCCACAATGGTGGTCGTGGATGCAGCGCGAGGATGAGTGATGCAGCGCGTGGTAGTTCTCGAAGTCCTCCGTTAGGTCCACTAGATCCGCCGAGGCAGCGGTGGCGTGCGTGGCGCTGCGTAGCGTGCAGAGGCCATAGTGCTGTGGCTCGAAGACCTCCTGGAACATGGTGGGGTCAAAGTCCTCGCGCCGGAGGATGTACTTCTTCCTGGGTTGTTTGATCTGAACGATGACTGACACGATGAGGAGGATGAGGACGATGCAGCAGGTGACGCCGATGATGGTGCCGTTGGTGTTGGTCAGGTTGTCCAGGATGTTGGCTTTCCTCTTCTCTGTTGGGGGAGGGAGGAAGGGAGAGGAAGAGAGGCAAGGGAGGAGGAGAGAGAAAGAGAGAAATAGAGAGATAGATGGGAGGGAGACAGAGAGAGATAGAGAGAGATGGGAGGGAGACAGAGAGAAATAGAGAGAGAGATGGGAGGGAGACAGAGAGATAGTGAGAGATCTAAATAGTAGATGTCAGGAGACATGGTCATGTTTCTAATTTAGAGGTCAGGAGACATGTTCATGTTTCTATTTTAGAGAGTGTGTCCTCTGCTTTCTTCTCCTCTTTGTAAATGTAGCCAAGTGGTAAAACACACTGCAGTTCTATAATTAATCCACTGCGTGGCAGTGCCCCTTTAAGAAATGACCAATTTACACCCACACAAGTCATGAAAACAGCACCAAAGTTTCCTGCGCAATAACACAAACACACACACACACACACACACACACACACAGACACACACTTACACGCACCCCAGCAGATGGATAGATCACAGTTAGCAAGCAAATATGATTCCCAACACACAGAGGAAATTGACTACAAGATAAAGATCATGATGTTATTGATGAACAGCAGCTGCGTGAAAGGGTCAGGTGTTAAGGAGTTTTACGGCCATTCCACCAGAGAACATACAAAGAGCACAAAACACTTAACGTGTGGAGAGAAGCTGCCTATAGGGAGAGGGCTGACATTTACTGTATACACTGGGCTGGATATACTTTGTGTGTGTGTGTTATTAAATTCCCTGGTTTTCCAGAAATCCTGGTTGGAGAATTCCAGTTGTCCTGCTTATTCCCTCCTGATTCCAGGAACCTCCAACCGGGATTTCGGTAAAACCAGGGTTCCAGGAATTGTGCAACCCTATGTGTGTGTGTTTTAGTGTGTGTGTGTGTGTGTGTGTGTGTGTGTGTATCTTTTTACAGCGTGTGTGTGTTTGTGAGTGCCTGTTTTCAGTGTGGTCAACTCCCCTGTTACAACAGCAACATTTACATTCCATCCAGAAAAAAAGCAGACAAAGAACATGTCAGTTTACTGCTAATGAGGATAGATGCAGGCAGAGCACAGGAGCTACACATCACCAGGAACAGGGGGGGGGCTGGAAACTAAGCAGCAGCACAAAAACATGTCCGGGGAAGATGCTGACTGGTACACATTTTCAATGCTAGCAACTTGTAGCGAATGGTAGCTTAGAAGGTGAGGAAGAAGCCCACACTGGCTTAACAATGGCTGGAAATTGCTGTTGTTTGTCATTGGGCGACGCTCAGGGTTACACGGATGAACAAACGCCAGGGTTACACGGAGGAACAAACGGCAGGGTTACACGGAGGAACAAACATGCAGCGAGTGGACAGGTTTGGCGGCTGCCTGGGTCCGAACTCTGGTCACCGGCATGGTGACTGTGTAGCCCACAAAGCTAAAGGAGCTTGGAGGAACAATTCACCCAGCCTTAGCAGGGTCATGATCCTAGATATAGCATGTGTACTACCAACCCACTAGAACCAGTCCTAGCCTCCTCCCTTTAGCAGTCGGCCAGGGGGAACACTGTACCAAATGATCAGGAGCTCAGACATAAAGAGGTAGAGCTGAGGATCATAGTATGGATCTAATTGGACAGCTGTGAGAAAAGAGGGAGTCAGGAGAGATCGGTAGAGATCGGTAGAGATCTGGAGAGATCTGGAGAGATCAGGAGAGATCAGGAGAAATCTGGAGAGATCGGTAGAGATCTGGAGAGATCTGGAGAGATCAGGAGAGATCAGGAGAGATCAGCCGTTGAAAGGGCCCTCTCAGTACGATGGCCCCTGATCAACCCTGAGGACCAACAGGATAAAAGGGAAGGGGTTGTATGAATCATGGTATAGATCTAATAGGAGAAACAGAGAGAGTATGGATAACACGGAGGTAACAGATAAGCACTGAAGATCAGGAAAAAGCTGAGAGGGACAAAGTTCAGGAAATAAAATAAGAAGTAGTGGATTATCTATGGACTTGGTCTTCATAGAGGATAGAGGGGTATTGGAAGTGGATCATGACATGGAATCAGTGGAACAGGATACATTGTTAAGGAAGTGTAACATCAGAATCAGGTATGGATTGAGAGGGAGAGAGAGAGAAAGGTGATCAGAGATCAATACATAGGGAATTGTGCTGAATGCTCGTGTGGAAAATACATTCATTGGAATACTGAGCATCAAGTATGGATCAGGCGGGATGGAATTATACTAGGAGAGTGTGAAGGAAGCACTGTGGGAAGTGCATGGATTGAGAGGAACATACATTGGATACAGCGAGGGGATACACAGTGGATTGGTTTGGATTGACATGGGATTTAATGTGATCATGTCAAGAGAGAGGGAGGTGGGAGAGAGTGGTAGAGCCGATGTTGGACAAATCCGTCAAGACACCAACCAAAATAAAGGGTTAAAAATTGGTTTTAAATCAGCTCCTGAATTTGATTGAATATAGCTATGATACCCCTCATCTTCATGTAATGACGTGGAATTTTTTTTTGGGGGGGGGTTGAGCCTGGGTTTGACCTCTCACCTTTGCAGTGGTTCTCGTCCCAGGGGTAGACACAGTTCTGAATACCGTTACACACCAGGGTGTTGTTGATGCACATGTTACTGTGACAGAAGAAGGCATCCGGCTTGCACGGAGCTGTAATGACAGGAGAGAGAACAACATTAGACAGAGACATACACTATATGCTTATAGGAATCAGTTGCTTGCAGTGCTCTCCATTTTTGTGATTCATTTTGTATTAGACGTTTCCCCATAATAATCACAAGTATGAGCTACATTGCTCAAATGGTCAAGGATGAATGTGATTTCTATGAAAGGAGTGCACACGTTTGCAGACCAAACAGCCTTTTACCCTGTCTGATCTGACACAAAAATCTATCCCATCAGCAAGCAAAAAATCATCCAACAACATAAATCATTATCAGAGACAGACATGAACCTGTATACAGTATAATGATGCTCCAGATTTGGGGTGAATTTGAAAGCGCATTACTCAGCTCTGAACCCATCTGCTCTTCGTGACTTTCCTCCTCTTCAGAAATCCGTTGAGACAAGGCTGTGCATAGTAATCTCTCTGGGAGTGTACTTCATAAAGCTATCTATATAATTACACAGACAGGGTAACACCTGGAGAGAAGACTTTGATATCCTGGAGATGTCAGACTAACACATGTAGTAATCAACTAGGCCTGAATCCTTCAGGGCCAGAGCTACTGCATATATACATAACTTAACTTGAACGTGAACACTAATTATCTACGTATAGATGCCAACAGGGAGATATGTGCAAAGTTTAAAGAGGCAAGTTATGACTGTGTGTTGATACTGGCAGGGAACGAACGCTGTGCCTGTGTGTTTGTGCGTGCATATGTGTGTGTGTGTGTGTATGTGTGTGTGTGTATGTGTGTGTGTGTATGTGCGTATGTGCGTATGTGTGTGTATGTGCGTATCCGTAAGTGCGAGTGTGTGCAAGTGTGACACAGAGCTGTGTCTGTGTCGATGGTTGGCGACTGAGATCATGAAATTGAGAGATGTGAGGAGACAAGGGAGAGAGAGAGAGTGTTAGGAGAGAGAGAGAGGTGTTAGGAGAGAGAGAGAGAGAGGTGTTAGGAGAGAGAGAAAGGTGTTAGGAGAGAGAGAGAGAGAGAGAGAGAGAGAGAGAGAGAGAGAGAGAGAGAGAGAGAGAGAGAGAGAGAGAGAGAGAGAGAGAGCACCTTCGAGGCAGCGTGAATAGAGTTATCCAATTATAGCGTCTCTGGTAATGTGTCAGCCGCCCCATCATCACGCCGGTAATTAGACAATCACCAATAACACTAATGCACTGGCCTACTGCGGCCCACCCAGTGTAATGGACAGACCCACCCAGTGTAATGGACAGACCTACTGACGAATCAAATGACTACACCGAGCCAAGACAGTTTGCTCCATTCAATCTGATGTATTTTAATGGGATTTAATCAATCTTTATTACATTCCAAGGGTTATCTGTTTCTAGTGGTATAGTTTTAACTGAACATTAAATATTTAGTGCACTGACTCAACAGAACAGAGGGTAGGGATATAAGGTTTGACTCATTGGACAAGAACAAACGATTTCATTGAATTGAAGTCCACCAGTCCCAATTCACATACATTCCTTTGAATGACTCTGGATATGCACATATTCTGGTTTAGTGCGTCATGCATTCAAGTCAGTCCCCAAGTCATGCCATTTATGAGGAGTTGCATGCAGACTGGTAGGAGCAGCACTTCACACTAAATCCTCTGTCTCCTGTAGGGCCTTAGAGTGTGTGGTGGGTGAGCTTAATGGATGGCTGTGTTTAAACAATGGTTATTTACTGGTTGTGGACAGGGAAGTGGTCACAGACACACACATGCATACTAATGCGTGGGGCATTAAACAACGTAGAATGATGATGGATGATGGATGATGGATGATGGAAGACTGTTTTCATCCCTCCATTGATCCCAGGGGTATAATAATGACTCCTCCCCCTCCGTCTCGCTCTTCCTGAACACAGTACCAGGTCTTACCACCAAGGGAGGGCTATCCCTCCCCTTCCCACCACTCCACAGGGAAAGGGGGATACCTAGTCAGTTGTACAACTGAATGCATTCAACTGAAATGTGTCTTCCGCATTTAACCCAACCCCTCTGAATCAGAGAGGTGTGGGGGGTCGCCTTAATCGACCTCCACATCATCGGCGCCCGGGGAACAGTGGGTTAACCTCCTTACTCAGGGGCAGAACGACAGATGTTTACCTTGTCAGCTCTGGGATTCAATCCAGCATCCTTTTGGTTACTGGCCCAAAGCTCCTACCCACCAGGCTACCTGCCGCCCGCACAGCTGACTTTATGAAGAGGTGGATCCAAACTAATCTGCAGCTAAATTTATTCACAGACATTTTGTATCCCACCCTGCCTGCCTCCCACCCCACCCTGCCTGCCTCCCACCCCACCCTGCCTGCCTCCCATCCCACCCTGCCTGCCTCCCACCCCACCCTGCCTGCCTGCCTGCCTGCCTCCCGACCCGGCCTGCCTTCTACCCCACCCTGCCTGCCTCCTAACCCACTCTGCCTGCCTCCCACCCCACCCTGCCTGCCTGCCTCCCACCCGGCCCGGCCTGCCTTCTACCCCACCCTGCCTGCCTCCCATCACCCGCAGGCCATCAGTTGTTGAATCCTGGTTTAGATGTTGTTGCAGAGAGTTTGTGAATGCAGCTCTAAACTCTGAAGATCTGACTGGGTATCTTCTGAGACACTGTTTGTGTTTAAAGGGTATTAAACAGTGACTTTAGCTCTGCTGTTTTAGTCTACAGGGTGTATATGAGGATCAGCTGAAGAGAGATGTGGTCAACCTGCATATTGCCTGGTGGTACCTGCATGTTTAAACAGTGTTGATGGTGTTGCTCTGTGGTGCTGAACGCAGCACTGGCAGACGGGCTCGCTGGGTATCGGTTGAGTGACTTAGGCAGCAGTGTTACCGGGGCAATGGCACATCCTGGCTTCATTCAGTGGATAGGCCTCACAAAGAGGAAACAACTGCACTGCCTATACATTAACACGCATACACACAAACACACACATGCAAACCGATCTAACAATTTTGTAACTTATATAGATCTGTGTGTGTATTTAGAGAGAGAGAGAGAGAGAGTGTCTGTGTGTGTGTGTGTGTGTGTGTGTGTGTTATGATAGCTCTCAAGCAGCATCGAGAGGGGATACACTCCCTAATGGAATGCTCCCCCTCCAGTCACCAGGAGCTGTTTAAATACTCGTAAAGCTACATGAGATCCTTAGTCCGCCCTCAGCGGTTTGGCCCAAGCCCATTACCTCGGGGGCTAACTCTACAGTCAATGAACACACACATATACAGAAACCATCTCTCTCTCTCTCTCTCTCTCTCTCTCTCTCTCTCTCTCTCTCTCTCTCTCTCTCTCTCTCTCTCTCTCTCTCTCTCTCTCTCTCTCTCTCAATGGACAGAGCCATAAACGTGAAAAATTAGTGGCCGCCACTAAAGAGACACTACGGCTGGGTTGTTTTTAGGGTCTGTTTAACAGTATTGGGTTAGGGGGTCACGCTATGAGGGGTAGGGGGCGTGAATGTACCCCATCCATACATGAATGTGCCCCATCTGTACCATCCCCCACTAGATTGTTCATGTTCCAGTAAATGGCTTTACTGCATGGCTTTTCAATTGCACAACATACATAGCTATTGCCACAGATACATGATACATACATGTATCATGATGACTGTTCTAGCAACACGTATCTGTGTATTTCCAGCCAGCCCATACGCTGCCAGGATATGAGTGAACGTGTATGTGTTCATCATCAACAGTCTTACGTTCTTGGAAGGTGGTGAAAAGTATCCTGAAGCGGCTCCGGCGGCTGCCCTGGTCGGCCCACATCCTGATCACCCCCGTGGTGGACACCAGCATCACGTCGTTGGCCACCGTAGAGCAGAACTTGTTCTTCAGGTCCTCCACGGACGAGCTGCCATCGTACACCGCCACAAAGTTACGCTTACACTCGTTACTATTCTGCATCTCATAGTCCAGGAAACGCAGGTAGATCTAGGTGTGAGGGGAGGGAGAGGGAAGAGAGAGGAGAGAGGAGAGAGGAGAGAGAGAGGAGAGAGGAGAGAGGAGAGAGAGAGAGAGAGAGAGAGAGAGAGAGAGAGAGAGAGAGAGAGAGAGAGAGAGAGAGAGAAGAGAGAGAGAGAGGGGGGAGGGAGAGAGAGAGAGAGAGAGAGAGAGAGAGAGAGAGAGAGAGAGAGAGAGAGCGGTGGAGGGTGAGGGACAAAGAGATAGGGGGTGGAGAGAGAGAGAAAGAAAGAGAGAGAAGGGGTGGAGGGAGAGAGGGAGAGGGAAGAGAGAGGAGAGAGAGAAGAGAAATGGAAGAGAGAGAGAGAGAGAGAGAGAGAGAGAGAGAGAGAGAGAGAGAGAGAGAGAGAGAGAGAGAGAGAGAAAGAAAGAAAGAAAGAAAGAAAGAAAGAAAGAAAGAAAGAAAGAAAGAAAGAAAGAAAGAAAGAAAGAAAGAAAGAAAGAAAGAAAGAAAGAAAGAAAGAAAGAAAGAAAGAAAGAAAGAAAGAAGAGAAGAGAAGTGGAAGGGATTTGACAAGGAGAGGAAGCATAAAGATAGATTATTAGAGAAAGGAGGAAATAAGTTTGACAGAGATAGAGGATGAGGGATAGAGATGTCAAAAGAAACGGAGAAGGAGAAATGGGGAGAGGGAAAACAGGGGGAGGGGAAAGATGGGAGAGAGAGATACATGTTGAGTCATTCCTTCTCGCTGTATCTCTTTCAGTCGTCACATCATCAGCAGTCGGGACAAAGCCTTGTAGTGACAGCAGTGTCCTATCAGGCTATGACACACTTCCTCAAACAGATCATTATGTTTGCACTCTCATTCATGTCTAAGGGTCCGCTAGATCAAACATTTTGTCTTCACTCTAAAACACATACAGTCATCACACTCGGCACTCCCGAGAGACCAGAGAAGTTGTGGATGAATCATTCCATGGTTCACTCACTAGGCTTCATACAGTAGGATTGTAAGACGCCATCACAGTCGTCCTGTCTCTCTTAGAAGGTTTGACCACATACATTTGACCCTTATCACAAAACTAGCTCTGGAAGAAAGGAAAATGCACCTTCACACATCACAGCCAGACTGTTTGAAATATTAAACAAATCAACATTTTATCAAATCAAAGTTTATCGGTTGTGTACACCGATTTGCAGAATCTCAGAAACTGCCGCCGTCCTGGGCTTCTCACGCGAGACTAGGGTGTGGCCGTAATGCCCCCTAAAAAAATCCATGCTCTGCGGGCCAAAGTGGCCGTTGTGCCGAATATAATAATTCCCTTCTCCCGGCTGTCAATCGCCTTGCTGCAAAGCAACTCTCACTCATATCGCTCTCTCAAATATCTAAATTCTTATTAACCAATGCCCGTCAAGTGATCGGGTTCTTCTCATGGGCATCTCATCTCCAAAGTAGGCTGCAAGAGAAGACAGACACATTGGGGATGCAACGGCACGAGTCCTTATCGAATTCCGAGGTGTTTATTGAAGATGTTAGAAGAACTGTCCACGTTTACTTTTCGTCAGCCAACTTGATGAGTAGGCTTAACGAACAGCAAAAGCACTAGCCTATGTCAATCTACTATCCCCCATAGTACAAAAGTTGATTTATTCTACTGGTCAGGTTGTCCTTCTGTACGATAAATACATATTCCAAACATACTCTGGGACAGTTGTGGGACGCGATAGATCCCAAATTAATACAACCACTGTAGCCTACATCAAAAAAACGTTTTAAAACAATGAGGCTGATGCAACAGATCAGAACGTTTAGATTAAAATGTTGATAAAATATTAGGCTATTTCTTCACATTATAAGTGCAGCAATGTGCACACTGTAGTAGGCTATAAGCGCAAATGTTCCAAAATACAAATAGCGGAAGTGCACCGCCAATGTGAGCGCTTTCATATGACAGAGATGAAACCATCCTTCAGAAATGTAGAAAGACTCATCAACAAGCATGTGTTGTTAATATGACTAGGATTGTGTATTTGGCTGCTGGACAATGAAAGAAAGTTGAGAACTTGAGAGTATTAGGCTACTGGTTTCAATGGCATATGAAGTGTTTATAAAATAACATGGTAAGACATGCCTCATGAATTTACAAAAAACGTCCAGGATTTAAACAATTACGTATATGGTTAAATAGTTATATTGACTGCCTCCACTCAGATTGCAAGGTGGGTGATGTTGCAGTATGCAACAGACACTGGCCTTTCTCTCCTATCTGAACTAACAGTACATCAAGAATGTCAACAGAATCAAAGCCTTTAGATATTAATAATGATCCTACATTATATTTGTCAAAACATGACTTGGTGTTTAGCCTAAATGTACATTATATATATAAAATTAGTGGATTTGGTCCCTTTGGAAAGCCAACTACTGAACCATCCGATGATGGGATTTATAAATAAATTATCTGGACTCCCGAAAGGACTGATCTCTATAATACCCTATATATACAAAAGTATGTGGACACCCCTTCAAATGAGTGGATTCATCTATTTCAGCCATACCCGTTGCTGACAGGTGTATAAAATCGAGCACACCGCCATGCAATCTCCATAGACAAACATTGGCAGTAGAATGGCCTTACTGAAGAGCTCCGTGACTTTCAACGTGGCGCCATCATAGGATGCCAACTTTCCAACAAGTCAGTTCGTCAAATTTCTGCCCTGCTAGAGCTGCCCCGGTCAACTGTAAGTGCTGTTATTGTGAAGCCACGGCCACAAAAGCTCACAGAATGTGACCGCTAAGTGCTGAAGCGCATAGCGCGTGAAAATTGTCTGTCCTCTGTTGCAACACTCACTACCGAGTTCCAAACTGCCTCTGGAAGCAACGTCAGCACAATAACTGTTCATCAGGAGCTTCATGAAATGGGTTTCCATGGCTGAACAGCCGCACATAAACCTAAGATCACCATGCGCAATGCCAAGCGTCGGCTGGAGTGGTGTAAAGCTGGCCGCCATTGGACTCTGGAGCAGTGGAAACACGTTCTCTGGAGTGATGAATCACGCTTCACCATCTGGCAGTCCGACGGACTAATCTGGGTTTGGCAGATGCCAGGAGAATGCTACCTGCCCCAATGCATAGTGCCAACTGTAAAGTTTGGTGGAGGAGGAATAATGGTCTGGGGTTGTTTTTCATGGTTCGGGCTAGGCCCCTTAGTTCCAGTGAAGGGAAATCTTAACGCTACAGCATACAATTACATTCTAGTCGACTCTGTGCTTCCAACTTTGTGGCAACAGTTTGGGGAAGGGCCTTTCCTGTTTCAGCATGACAATGCCCCCATGCACAAAGTGAGGTCCATACAGAAATGGTTTGTTGAGATCGGTGTGGAAGAACTTGACTGGCCTGCACAGAGCCCTGACCTCAACCCCATTGAACACCTTTGGGATGAATTGGAACACAGACTGCGAGCCAGGCCTAATCGCCCAACATCAGTGCCCAATTTCACTAATACTCTTGTGGTTGAAGTCCCCACAGCAATGTTCCAACATATTGTGGAAAGCCATCCCAGAAGAGTGGAGGCTGTTATAGCAGCAAAGCGGGGACCAACTCCATATTAATGCCCAAGATTTTGTAATGAAATGTTCGACGAGCAGGTGTCCACATACTTTTGGTCATGTAGTGTATGTCATTACAAGTCTAATTTAAGTTTGGCTTCATTTTCAGGCGCCTCTCTCATGTCAGCATCGGTCTGGACATGACAGGCTGTAGCCAATAGCTATCACCTACACTTTGACATGTAGGCTAATTATATTATGTACAATTACCTAGACTTATTTTTTTCTTAACAGAATAGCTACTGTTTTTCAGTTTTCAAATCAATTGAATTGGCTATTTTGGTGCCCTAGCACATGGCCTTGGTGCCCTGGGAGATTGGGCACCTCTTGAAGGCCAAATGTCCTTGCCCCTAAAATCACAGAATTCCAGGCCTGGAAGGGACCATTTCAAAAAAGAAAAAAAAGGTTATCAGTGGTGTGCATGCTGAGGAACTTGAAGTTGTTCCCAGTCACCTCACCATGGTTAAATGCGGTGGTTGGCGCTTTTCAGTCACCGAGTCAGTGTATATGTCAATACTATTCTCAGAGGGGACATTTCAAAACAGTCTTGAAGCATAGATTCCGATTGGTCAGACCAACGATGAACAGTCCTTACGATGGGAGCTCACTGTTTAAGTTTCTGCTTATAGGTGGGAGGAGCAGAATGGAGGTGTGATCTGATTTGCCGAAGAGAGGTTGGGGGAGGGCCTTACCATGATAGAGAGGATGCTTTCTTATTAAACAATCAAAGAGCTAAGAGCTAAGAGTTTTTTCCTGGCTGTATGACCTAACAAGGCAAAAAACTCCAGGCACTAGTTATGGCCTATCACTAAGTCCCAGAGTTGTTCCTGGTCAGGTCTTAGGAAAAACTCAGGGCCCTAATTATAACCGCAAGTCACACTTCCACGTAACAGCTTTACCAATCTGAGATAATCTGAATCCGTGTCTATAAATATTAACCACATACTGTATTTCATAATGACAGCTTTTCACTGTGAGGCTAACACTTCCTGACACCTCCAGCATCGGAGCCTGCCATTCGTTCATCAGACTGAGATTGGCCAATCACTGCTGCTGTTCTGGCCCGCTGCACATAACACCTAGCATAATTACAGTTAATGAGCTGCCGGCTCGGGTCGTGCGGTGAGGAAATGTAGTGCTTTAACTGTTTTAAGACGAACGGCACAGATGCACAGAACTAATGGAGCCTGCTGTGTCAGCTCAGTTTGAACCAACAGACAAGTGGAATAGATAGGGAGAGTAAAAAACTTCCTTCTCTCTCTCTCTTTCTCTCTCTCTCTCTCTGAACTCAACTGTCATAAGGCCTACATAACCCTATCATAAGACTGACATTACAGATGCCATTAGGAGTTATACCAACTAATGTCAGTTTGATGTGATTCCAATGATAAGTATGTTGTATGTTATCATTCAAAGAACGTCTTCCCACAAAACATTACTTATCATATTTCTACTAAGCACTACAGCTTGGGGTGTGTCCATCACACCTTTAGTATTGAAGGGGATCCACTGAGAATCCTATTTGTCACGATCGTCGGTAAAAGAGGAGGACCAAGGCGCAGTGTTGCAGGCAAACATACTCTTTATTTAGCGATATACGACAAAATAAACAAAACGATAACGTGACAGTTCACGGTCTAACACAAACCAACTCGAAACAAGATCCCACAACTACTGTGGGAAAACAGCCAGTTTAAATGTGGTTCCCAATCAGAGACAACCAGCCACAGCTGACACTCGTTGCCTCTGATTGAGAACCACAATGGCCAACATAGAAATGAACCAACTAGAACTACAACACAAATCTACACACCCTGGCTCAACATAACAGTGTCCCCAAAGCCAGGGCGTGACACTATTGTGCATCTCTCCAGGTTTAAACCAGTCATATGGGGGACCTAAATGGCCTAGGCATTTACCTGACATTCTAGAACAGGACAGCTGATCGTACAGAGCTAAGACAGCTCCAATCAGCACTGCTGAGATATGGAGACCTAACACATCTGCTTCATCAGGGGCCTTGCATGGCCTAGCATCTGGGGAGGAAGGGGGCCTTGCATGGCCTAGCATCTGGGTAGGAAGGGGGCCTTGCATGGCCTAGCATCTGGGTAGGAAGGGGGCCTTGCATGGCCTAGCATCTGGGTAGGAAGGGGGCCTTGCATGGCCTAGCATCTGGGTAGGAAGGGGGCCTTGCATGGCCTAGCATCTGGGTAGGAAGGGGGCCTTGCATGGCCTAGCATCTGGGTAGGAAGGGGGCCTTGCATGGCCTAGCATCTGGGTAGGAAGGGCCTTGCATGGCCCTAGCATCTGGGTAGGAAGGGGCCTTGCATGGCCTAGCATCTGGGTAGGAAGGGCCTTGCATGGCCTAGCATCTGGGTAGGAAGGGGCCTTGCATGGCCTAGCATCTGGGTAGGAAGGGGCCTTGCATGGCCTAGCATCTGGGTAGGAAGGGGCCTTGCATGGCCTAGCATCTGGGTAGGAAGGGGCCTTGCATGGCCTAGCATCTGGGTAGGAAGGGGGCCTTGCATGGCCTAGCATCTGGGTAGGAAGGGGGCCTTGCATGGCCTAGCATCTGGGTAGGAAGGGCCGTGCATGGCCTAGCATCTGGGTAGGAAGGGGCTTGCATGGCCTAGCATCTGGGTAGGAAGGGCCTTGCATGGCCTAGCATCTGGGTAGGAAGGGGGCCTTGCATGGCCTAGCATCTGGGTAGGAAGGGGGCCTTGCATGGCCTAGCATCTGGGTAGGAAGGGGGCCTTGCATGGCCTAGCATCTGGGTAGGAAGGGGGCCTTGCATGGCCTAGCATCTGGGTAGGAAGGAATAGGGCCAAGAATATGCCTGGTGTTTTCTTCAACAAGGAGATATTTAGTGTGTATTGATGGATGTGTTCTCTTTCTTTCTTTCTTTCTTTCTTTCTTTCTTTCTTTCTTTCTTTCTTTCTTTCTTTCTTTCTTTCTTTCTTTCTTTCTTTCTTTCTTTCCTTCCCTTTCCCTCTTTCTCTTTCTCAATCATATACAGATTCATCCAGACCTCAGTTTTTTTTTTAAAGCTTTTTTCACATCGCCCCATCCAAACCCAGCTCTCCTAAATAGCAAATATTGTGAAGTACTAGTCACTGGATTACCTCATGAAGCCTAATGAAGGCCATGGATCAGGCAGAAAGAATCACAGCGCAGTGTCGTGTCGTGTGGATATCGGCTCGTAAAAAACAGCCTGTGGGAACCATCGATTCCAAAGCACCCAATAATGACACAGCATCCATCACTGACTAGAGGAAGAGGAAGACAACTAGAGGAAGAGGAAGACGACTAAAGGAAGAGGAAGACGACTAGAGGAAGAGGAAGATGACTAGAGGAAGAGGAAGACGACTAGAGGAAGAGGAAGACGACTAGAGGAAGAGGAAGACGACTAGAGGAAGAGGAAGATGACTAGAGGAAGAGGAAGACGACTAGAGGAAGAGGAAGATGACTAGAGGAAGAGGAAGACGACTAGAGGAAGAGGAAGATGACTAGAGGAAGAGGAAGATGACTAGAGGAAGAGGAAGACGACTAGAGGAAGAGGAAGACGACTAGAGGAAGGGGAAGACGACTAGAGGAAGAGGAAGATGACTAGAGGAAGAGGAAGACGACTAGAGGAAGAGGAAGATGACTAGAGGAAGAGGAAGATGACTAGAGGAAGAGGAAGATGACTAGAGGAAGAGGAAGACGACTAGAGGAAGAGGAAGACGACTAGAGGAAGAGGAAGACGACTAGAGGAAGAGGAAGACGACTAGAGGAAGAGGAAGATGACTAGAGGAAGAGGAAGATGACTAGAGGAAGAGATAGACGACTAGAGGAAGAGGAAGATGACTAGAGGAAGAGGAAAACGACTAGAGGAAGGGGAAGATGACTAGAGGAAGAGGAAGACGACTAGAGGAAGAGGAAGACGACTAGAGGAAGGGGAAGACGACTAGAGGAAGAGGAAGATGACTAGAGGAAGAGGAAGACGACTAGAGGAAGAGGAAGATGACTAGAGGAAGAGGAAGACGACTAGAGGAAGAGGAAGATGACTAGAGGAAGAGGAAGACGACTAGAGGAAAAGGAAGATGAATAGAGGAAGAGGAAGACGACTAGAGGAAGAGGAAGATGACTAGAGGAAGAGGAAGACGACTAGAGGAAGAGGAAGATGACTAGAGGAAGAGATAGACGACTAGAGGAAGAGGAAGACGACTAGAGGAAGAGGAAGACGACTAGAGGAAGAGGAAGATGACTAGAGGAAGAGGAAGACGACTAGAGGAAGAGGAAGATGACTAGAGGAAGAGGAAGTTGACTAGAGGAAGAGTAAGATGACTAGAGGAAGAGGAAGATTACTAGAGGAAGAGGAAGACCAAAACAAGATTCGCAGCACAGCCATAATGAGTCCGAAAACCAACTGGTTCAAGGAATGAGAATGAGAATTTGAATCTTTCTGCCATTATTTTGATGGGATGATGCACAGCAATAGTATGACAAAACAACCACAAAAGTGTTACAAAAATGTTGATCAAGTGCTGGCTTAGAGCCAGTGGACAAAACTCCAATCCTTGAGAGCAGCAGTGTTTAGTTGTTATATTTCCTGCCCCTTTAAGAGCAGGAAACACAGAGAGTGTGAGAGAAAGATCACGTATTTACCTGATTTGTTTAATTTTAATAGTTAACAATTAATATGCTTAAGAATAGTACAGACATTTCTTAACTACAATGCTGTGCTTTTCGTAAGGATGGTTCCCTCTAGCTCCCTGCAGCTGGTCTGGGCGTGTAGTCAAGGACATGGGATAGAGATTAACTTGAGGAACAGATAGACCTGTAGTGTTTCAATTTCTCGTTGTGTCTGAGAAACCTTGTCACAAGGTCAAGACAGAGCCTCAGCGTGACCACAGTCTTTCAGTTCATCCTGTCTTTTACTATCTTCCAAGGGCGCAGCTGTGTGGAGATATGGGCAGTAACGGAACTAACATTATCACTTGTTTGTGCTCTATGACCCGATACACATAGCCACAAGAAGAAAACAAGGTGGCTCCTGATCTGCCAGGGAGGGGTGTGCTTCTATGAAAAGCAGAGATTGTTCTAGACACTTTTCCAGAACTTATGAAGAGCTATACAAGTCCTGTTGACTCTGTATTAACTTTGGCCTGCAATTGCATACCTAGAGATCTTTTACATATACTCAGAAGCCGTTGTCTGTGTTATTTTCTAAGGTTTAAAGTTTGTTTTAGAATAAGAGAATATCAACACTGTGCAAAGAATCCTCAACATTTTGGAGAGCTTGCCAGGAGTGAGTGACAACCTGCCGTTGGCGTGAGCGTCGACCCACTGTGCCGTGCAACTAATTACTTAAAGGTAAGCAGACGGCTGTTATATCTATAATTTGTCTGTAATTTGAACAAAACGCTGTGTGGTTGATGACTTATTCTGACACGTAAGTGGCGCCTCACTCACAGTATGCTGTTCATTTAAGAGACGAAACCTACATTGTGGTATATATTGATTTATTTACAAACTCTTAATAGATCAACCTGTTGGAAATTGACACAGACCACCTAGGTGATAGTTAGAAATTCCTATGGTGTGAATATGATTACATTTACGTCATTTAGCAGACGTTCTTATCCAGAGCGACTTACAGTTAGTGAGTGCATACATAATTTTTTAAAATGTGTTTTATACCGGCCCCCCGTGGGAATCGAACCCACAACCTTGGCGTTGCAAATGCCATGCTCTACCAACTGAGCTACATCCCTACAGGATTAAAGGATTAAAGGCCTGTAATTGTGTACTCCGGAGTTCTAGGACGGTAAACGAGATGTTTGTCCTAGTTGTGTTGTATGTTGTATAAATTGTATATATGATTATTAGTGACTCATTGTTGATGGCTGCAATATGTAGAGAAAGCACTAGATAGAGTAGGTCTGCTCAGCCTGTGGGGGTGACTGGTTTGCTTGATCGGCTGTGATTCATTCAGTTTGGTTAAGTTGGATGTTTCATCTGTCTCATTCAGGTTGCTCATTGATCAGCTTGGTCAATCTGTTTGATTCAACTGTTTTTGTCTGACTCGTTTTGTACAAGACTGGTTTTATTCGACCCGCTCGAGTTTGCAAAAGCAATTCGTTCATCTTGGTCAACTGGTCTGACTCAATTTGTGCATTCAATTCATCGAGGTCACTCAGTTGTTCATCTGGTGTATTTGTTCAATTCGTCTGATTAATTTGTTCTTCCTGCTGGTCATTCTGTTCGATTAATTTCGGCACGAGCGGCTGCTCATCAGAAAATAAAAAGAAATCCTGCGAATAATAGCCTTTTCTGTGCTGAGGAGGTGAATCAGGAAAGGGACTAGATTTGAGGTCGCTTGAAGCTTCTGTCTCTGGTGGGGAGAGGGCGTGCCTAATCTAGCATTAGGAGGAGAAGAATAAGCGGTGCGTGAATGTTCGTTGACATACTGACTGTGGAAAAATTCACGTTACCAGGAGGGTTAGAATTAAGAGCAAGGAGGGCACAAATAAGAACACCCCAATATAACATTCAAAGGTGGACCAGGAGATAAGATAACAGTCAAACCACAATTATTTAAACAGTGGTGGATACAGGAAATAGTAATAATAGAAATCTGGGTAGGAGAATTTGAGATATGGACTAGCCGTCCAGGTATAAACATGAATATAAAGAAGTAAAAGAGAAAACTAAAAAGGAAAGTTGGGGAAATAAATGCCAAGACGAAGAATAGAAGGAGAACCGGCGGCATTCAGATATAGGATAAAGGGATGTACAATAGTGGAATAACCAGTGACAGCAAATATAAAAATAATAACATATGATGTGGATATACTGAAAGACAGGAAAAGCAGATTTAGGAATTTAGATACGAAAGACTTAGATTACGAAAATAGAAGGGAAGGAATATTGGAGAAAAAAGTAACGTGGGTATTAACAGGGGAAATTAGGGTGTGGTCCGGCCATTGTATCTCAGTGGGACCAATCCCTGCAGGTTTCCCACATTTGGAAACCTTAGAAGTGATTTTATGATTATGGTAAAATTGGTTATAGTAAAATGGTAATGTGTTAGATTTGACATTTCAAATTTGGGCCCGTTTTATAGAAGAAAAAATTCCTGCAGGTTATACAAATATTGATTAAGTGTGTTTGGGAATAGCATTGTGTGAATGTGATATGAGAGTTGTGTGAATGTGGAAATAACTCTTAATCTGAAGTTTGGATAATAAGAGCTAGAAATGTGTATGATAAGATGATTGAGATTTGGATAATAAGCTTTGAAAAAACGTTATCTTTGGGTTCCGTACATCACTGCCCAGCATAGAATATCACGGGGTGGTATTGAGAGCGGGATGTTGTTTTAGAAAGTAGCGGCAAGTCTATATTTTCTGGGAGGCTTGACTTTGTCGGGGTTTCCGGAAGGTTAGAGAACTGTTGAGGATCCCATGACAGGCCGGGCAGTGTCCGGGAAACTAAAGTTGTTGTTTTTTGGTTCCGCTGGGAGTATGTTTGAAGAAGCTGATTTGTGACGATTGAGAATCGTTAAAAACACGAATGGATTGGTTGATGTTCTATATGGATTCTGTGAATATATGAAAACATGATGAATTTTATGTGTGTGTAATCGATTACTAGAGATTTGATAAAGTAATAATTTGAATAATATTCATATACTAACTTTCCCACCCAAACGTAGACATACGTCAGGGGTGAGAAACAATAAATAAACGTTTTCTGAGTTGGTGCCGTTTATGGATCATTTGATAGAGATAAGGTATTATATGACTGTCTACAATCTGGGCAAGAGTCTTAGAAACTGAGTGGCGTATGTCCTGAGGCGAATCCACCACGACCAGTGGTCCCGGTGGAGAAGGTCTACGTCAGGGTCTTCAGAAGGAAGTGGAACGAACAGAGACATGAGGGACCCTACACCGTCACCCAGGCTACACCAACTGCCGTAAGGGTCGAGGGGAGCTCGACCTGGTATCATCTAAACCACTGCACCAGAGTACCGCAGAGTACCGCATGGAAACCGACGACCGAGAGATGAGGAAGCTGAGGATGCCGAGACGCTAGTGACGGAAGAAGGTCCTGAGCGAAAGGGATCAACGCCGGACCAGAGCAGTGGCCCAGAAGTAGATGGTCATCGTAGAAGGAGTCCTGAGCGAAAGGGACCAACGCCGGCCCGGAGTAGATGCCCAGAAGCAGATGGTCATCGTCGGAAGAGAGCCCTGCTGGGCCCTCACAACAATGAGGACAATTTGTTCTGATCTAGAGCAGAAATGGTTGCTAATCTTACATCTGGACAAAAAGAGTTATGGGTGTGTGGGTTGGGGCCGGTTAAGGTAGGAGCAGGTTTACCGCTTGTGGGAGTTCCCATAGGGGTAAATCTGAATATGCAAATGCACTTACCATTCTTAGTGGAGATACCATGTAACCCTGACCCCATGATGTTCTCTGTATTACACAACCACACAGGCCCACCGTCGTTTGCTAGGTCAGATAATACCGGGTTTGGAGGGTGGATCCTGCAACTGTTGTTTTAGTCATTGTATTGATTTTGCTGCTCATCCTCATGTTGAAGTTTTGCTGCAATATGTGTTTAAAACTGGTAAGAAATTCAAGGCCAAATGTAATGTTAAATGTTGCCATGACCCAAGGGCCAGAATGCAGGATGTGAAGGATTAGCTGAGCTACGCTTTACTGCTGAAGACTGTGACATTTGACCTGTTGCATACTTAGAAATGCACCTGTTGTAGACAAAGGTTTGCTCTCACAAGGTCGGCTCAGTGGGAGTGGAATATTGGCTGAACGCCCAGACTCTGTGATTGCCAGGTGTTCTCTCCTAAGCAGCCGCACTCTGGGAGCAAACGCTTTACTGAGAAAGAATCCACTTGGCTATCTTTGTTATACCTAATCATCAGCAGCAAGTTAGAACTGTATATGGTATGTGTAGATGGTAAATGTTTTGAGACTCAGTAACCTCATAAGGATTATATACATGTCATATGCTACATCTGGAAGGTTTTCTATTTTTAAATTTTTACACATGGTGTGAATTTGTCATATTATTTTATAGAAGATGGAATCTTCTAAGAGGGGAATGTGAGAGAAATATCACATATTTACCTGATTTGTTTAATATTAATAGTTAACAATTAATATGCTTAACAATAGTAGAGACATTTCTTAACTACCAGTGCTGTGTTTTTCATAAGGATGGTTACCTCTAGCTCCGGACCTAACATTATCACTTGTTTGTGCTCTATGACCCGATACACACACGCACAGCCACAAGAAGAAAACAAGGTGGCTCCTGATCTGCCAGGGAGGGGCGTGCTTCTATGAAAAGCAGAGATAGACACTTTTGCAGAACTTATGAAGAGCTATACAAGTCCTGTTGACTCTGTATTAACTTCTGCCTGCAATTGCATGAATAAAGATATTTTACATATACTCAGAAGCCGTTGTCTGTGTTATTTTCTGAAGTTTAAAGTTTGTTTAAGAATAAGCGAATATCAGCACCGTGCAAAGAATCCTCAACAAGAGCATGGAAGAGGGAGAGATGGAAAGGGGAGGGGAGGAGGGGAACAGTTAAGGAAGGAGCTGTGTGATGTCACTTTGCTGAAGTCAAAGTCAAGGAGAGAAGCGGAAGACAGCACAGACATTCTCCACAGTTGCACAGAGACAACCGTTTGTCATAAAAATGATATAATCAGGTAAGGAGAGAGCGAGAGAGAGAGAGCGAGAGAGAGAGAGAGAGAGAGAGAGAGAGAGAGAGAGAGAGAGAGAGAGAGAGAGAGGAGAGAGAGAGAGAGAGAGAGAGAGTGAGAGAGAGAGAGAGAGAGAGTGAGAGAGAGAGAGAGAGAGAGGGAGAGAGAGAGAGAGAGAGTAGAGAGAGAGAGAGAGAGAGAGAGAGAGAGAGAGAGAGAGAGAGAGAGAGAGAGAGTGAGAGAGCGAGAGAGAGAGAGAGAGAGAGAGAGAGAGACAGAGAGAAAAAAAATACTTTGTGCAAGTTGATTGAATCCAGGATATCTTTAACTCTAAGAAAGCAATCTGAGTAAATGTACTGTATCGACTACTCTGTATATAGCAAGGGATCAATCCTGGTTTAAAATGTGTGTTTGTTTCAATCATGTAGTCAAGTGAATGGCAGCATTAGTGAAAGCTTGTGATGTAGATGGGTATCAAGGTAAAACTGTTCGTAATAAACAAAGCTATCTTAGTAAACAAAGCTGTCTTAGTAAAACAAATATATCTTAGTAAACAAAGCTGTATTAGTAAACAAAGCTATCTTAGTAAACAAATCTATCTAAGTAAACAAAGCTATCTTAGTTTAAATAAGCTGACTCATTCTAGGAAGTCCTTATGTGGTTCGTCTGTTTTTTTTGTTCCAGATATGGCGTCCTCCCACAGTCTCCTGCCTGAAGAGCAGTTCCAGTGCTCTATCTTCCTGGAGGTTCTCACTAATCCAGTCACCACTCCATGTGGACACAACTTCTGCAAGGCCTGTATCAACAGATAGTGGAAAAGCACTGAACAGTGCCAGTGTCCAATGTGTAAGGAGGCATTTGACAAAAGACCTAAGCTCAAAATCAACAGAACACTTAGAGAGGTTGTGGAACATTTCAACGGGATACCAGTCAGAGACAGAGTTGAGTCCCTTGCCGAGCCTGGAGAAGTGGCCTGTGATGTCTGCACAGGACTGAAGCTCAAGGCCCTGAAGTCCTGCCTGGAGTGTCTGACCTCTTACTGTGAGACTCACAAGCTGATCGACCCTGTGGACAACCTGGAAGACAGGATATGTAAACACCACAAGAGACCCCTGGAGCTGTTCTGTAGGACTGACCAAACGTGTGTGTGCCAGTTCTGCACTGAGACAGACCACAAGGGTCACAACACCATCCCTCTGAGGAAGGAGTTCGGGGAGAAGAAAGCTGAGCTGGGAAGGACAAAGAATCTTGTGCAGCAGAGGATCCAGATGCGCCTTAAGAAAATTAAAGAGATCAAACACTCAGCGGAGCTAAGCAACAGAGCCGCAGACAGCAAGCAGGTCTTCAATGCTTTAGTTCGCTCCATCCAGAGAAGCCAGGCTGAGGTAGCTAAGATGATTGGAGAAAAGCAGAAAGCAACCCAGCGGCAGGCTGAGGTGATAATCAAAGAGCTGGAGCAGGAAATCACTGCGCTACAGAGGAGACGCTCTGAGCTGGAGAAGCTCTCACACACTAAGGGTCAACTCCACCTCCTCCAAAGCTTGCCTTCCCTGTGGCCCCCTACATTCAGAAAGGACTGGTCTGACATCAGTGTTAACCGGGACCAGAGCAAATGGAATGTGAAGAAAGACACATCTCAAATGGAGAAGACTGTGAAGAAAGACACATCTCAAAGGGAGAAGACTGTGAAGAAAGACACATCTCAAAGGGAGAAGACTGTGAAGAAAGACACTGTAACGATCCCGGCAGTCTGAGTCGGGTCCTGTCTGTGGACTAGTTTTTTCTGCTCGGGATCTCCAGTTTCCCGAGGGTTCTGGAACGCTCCGGGGAGCTCTCTTGATTTCCGCACCTGCATCCCATCAGCAATCTGCACACCTGGTCCTGATCATCACCCTTCTTAGGCTCTGGCCTAACATCCATTCCCTGCCGGATCGTTAGCCATGAACAGTAGGTTTACCAGAGTATCAGTCTTAGAGCCTAGCGTTAGTTTTGTTGTTTTTGCACCTTGTTGGTTTGTTGCTTACTTACCCCCCGTTTTGTTCCATCTGCAGTCACCCGTCCGGAACCTTCATCCAACCTCTGCCTGGTGGTCGGCGGCTGCCGACCCAGGATGGGATCAACCACTGCACCCCCAACAACTAATCAACGCCGCCCGCTCTGTTCCCTGGATTATTCAGCATCACTCTTGAACTTGTAAATAAACACTCACCTTCGTTTCAACTTACCTTGTCCTGGTCTGCTTCTGGGTTCTGGCTTAGCAACTCGTGACAGAACGATCCGGCCAGTAATGAACCCAGCGGACCTGGACTCTGTTCGCCATGCCATTACCCAGCAGGAGAAGATGTTGGGCCATCATAGCACGGTACTACAGGAGATCGCGTTGTCAGTTCGGAACCTTTCTACCGGTCTGACGGAGGTCCAGAACCAACGCAAGTGTCCGGTGGAAGATCCACTACCGGTTTCACCCATCTCGCCTGCCGCTTCTGAAGCTGTGTCCTTCCGTGAGCCCAAGGTTCCGACACCGGATAAATATGAGGGGGAGCTGGGAAGATGCCGTTCCTTCCTTATGCAGTGTGGATTAGTGTTCGATCTACAGCCCTACTCTTATGCCACAGACAAGGCTAGGATAGCCTTTGTGATTGAGTTGCTGCGTGGTCGAGCGCTGGAGTGGGCTTCAGCCGTTTGGGAACGACAGGATCCCTGCATGGCTTCATACCAGGGGTTCACGGCCGAGATGAGGAAGCTCTTCGACCATTCCGTCCGAGGAGGGACGCAGCTAGGCGCCTGTTTTCGCTTCGCCAAGGAACTCGCAGCGTGGCCGACTCGTGATCGAGTTCAAGACGTTGGCTGTGAGAGTGGGTGGAATGAGGAGGCTCTGCAAGCGGCCTTTTACCAGGGTCTGTCGGAGCAGCTCAAGGATGAGTTGATCTCCTATCCGGAGTCTAGTGACCTGGACAGCTTGGTAGCCTTGTCTATTCGGGTGGATAATCGAGTCCGAGAGCGAAGGAGGGAGAAGCAATGGGCTCCGTCCAACCGATCAGCTTCTCAGGTTCCAGTCGGGTCGTCAAACTGCGCGGCTCGCTAAAGTTGGGAGGACTTTTAGCGAGCCAGTTTCGACCTCTCAAGACCTCTGTCAGACCCCGTTTCCCGGCTACCCTTATGAACAGGAATCAGAGCTTAGCGATTAACGCTTTTATCGATTCAGGTGCCGATGGAAGCTTTCTAGATGCCGAGTTGGTGGAACAGCTGGGGCTTTCCAAGGAGCAATTGCCGGAAGCCATTGAAGCTACCACTCTGGACGGCAGTAGTCTGGCACGTATCACGATGAGGACTGAACCGGTTAAGATGCGGTTGTCGGGGAATCATTCTGAGATGATTTCATTCTTCATTCTGCCGTCTTCCCAGGTTCCTCTGGTCCTTGGATACCCCTGGCTGAAGGAACACAATCCCACGTTCGATTGGGTGACGGGCAAGGTAACGAGTTGGAGCCTTGATTGTCATGCTAACTGTCTCAAGGCTGCCTGCCCCCCATTCGGTTCCCAGTCAGGTGATTGAGGCTAAACCCCCAGATTTGTCCCTGGTTCCCGAGACATATCACGATTTGGGGAAGTTTTCAGTAAGCAGAAGGCTCTGTCACTCCCTCCCCACCGACCATATGATTGTGCCATCAACCTGTTCCCTGGAGCTGTCTACCCCAAGGGAAGGTTATACAGTATCTCCCGACCTGAACGTGAGGCTTTGGAGACCTACATCAAGGAGTCCCTAGCTGCTGGTCTCGTTCGTCCTCGTCATCACCCCTGGGGGCAGGATTCTTCTTTGTGGGTAAGAAGGATGGCTCTCTTCGACCGTGTATTGATTATCGGGGGTTGAATGACATCACGGTCAAGAACAAGTATCCCCTGCCCTTGATGAGTTCTGCCTTCGACTCCTTACAGGGTGCTACGGTGTTCACCAAGCTAGACCTACGCAATGCGTATCACATGGTCCGGATCAGAGAGGGGGACGAGTGGTTGACGGGTTTCAATACACCGATGGGTCACTTCGAGTATCAGGTGATGCCGTTTGGACTGACCAATGCTCCAGCGGTATTCCAGAGTATGGTGAACGACGTCCTGAGAGATATGATCGGTCTCTTTGTGTTTGTTTACCTGGATGACATTCTGATCTTCTCGAAGGAACCTTCCGACCACGTCCAGCATGTCCGGCAGGTTCTGCAGCGATTGTTGGAGAATCGCCTGTTCGTGAAGGCCGAGAAGTGCGAGTTTCACGCCCACACGACATCCTTTCTCGGGTACATCATCTCCAGGGGAGAGATTAGGATGGACCAGGAGAAGGTTAGAGCGGTTCTGGAATGGGCCCAGCCCGGTACGAGATTGCAGCTCCAGAGATTTTTGGGGTTTGCAATTTCTACCGCAGATTCATCCGGGATTACAGCCGTGTGGCCGCTCCGTTAACTGCCTTGACTTCCAGTATCAGGACCTTCAAGTGGAATCCGGAGGCGGATCGGGCGTTTCTGGATTTGAAGAGGCGATTCACCAACGCACCGATTCTCTCTCAACCGGACACGGCCCGTCAGTTCGGTCGTTGAAGTGGACGCGTCTGATGTGGGAGTTGGCGCCATCCTGTCGCAGCGATGCTCCACGGACAGTAAACTCCATCCCTGCGCCTACTACTCTCGTCGCCTTTCGCCTGCGGAGAGGAATTACGATGTGGGTAACCGGGAGCTTCTCGCGGTGAAACTTGCCTTGGAGGAGTGGCGCCACTGGTTGGAGGGGCGGAGCAACCGTTTATTGTCTGGACTGACCACAAGAATCTTGCTTACGTGCAATCGGCTAAACGTCTCAACTCCCGTCCAGGCCAGGTGGGCGTTGTTTTTCGGACGATTCAAGTTTTCCCTGACGTTCCGACCTGGATCTAAGAACGGCAAGGCGGACGCCTTGTCCCGGATGTTCTCCAAGACGGAGGAGAGTGGGTCCAAGACCGAGACAATTCTCCCCCGGAACTGCGTCGTGGGAGCAGTTATGTGGAAGATTGAGGAGGAGGTGCTGGCGGCCCTTCGGACTCAGCCCGGTCCCGGTAACGGTCCACCCGGTCGGTTGTTTGTGCCTGAGTCGGTTCGTCCTGCTGTCCTCAAATGGTCCCACGCCAGCAAGATGGCTTGTCACCCTGGCGTGGCTCGGACAATGGCGTTTCTTCGCAGAGCGTTTTTGGTGGCCTGCCATGGCCGAGGATACTCGGGGGTTATGTTGCTGCCTGTCCAGTGTGTGCGCAGAATAAGAGTACCAATCGGCCCAGCTCTGGACTACTTCACCCCCCTTCCTATTCCCCGGCGACCATGGTCGCATCTGGCCCTGGACTTTGTCACTGGGTTGCCCGCTTCTGAGGGGAACACGGTCGTTCTGACTATCGTGGACAGATTCAGCAAGTTCGCCCACTTTGTGCCTATTGCCAAGCTTCCCTCTGCCTCGGAGACGTCCGAGATCCTGGTTAGGGAGGTTTTCAGGGTCCACGGGTTGCCCAGTGATATCGTTTCCGACCGTGGTCCTCAGTTTACCTCTGCTGTCTGGAAGTCCTTCTGTTTGGCCATTGGAGCTACAGTCAGTCTCACATCTGGTTTTCACCCCCAATCTAATGGTCAGGCGGAGAGAGCCAACCAGAAGATGGAATCCACGCTACGCTGTCTGGCCTCTTCCAACCCCACCTCCTGGGTCTCTCAGTTGCCTTGGGTTGAGTATGCCCACAATACTCTCCCTACATCTGCCACTGGGATGTCTCCCTTCCAGTGCCTGTATGGCTACCAACCTCCCTTGTTCCCTTCTCAGGAGAAGGAGCTCTCAGTGCCTTCTGTTCAGGTCCATATTCGTCGTTGCCACCGGACCTGGCATCGGGCCAGAAAAGCACTCCTTAGAGTTTCGGACCGGTATCAGCTCCAGGCGAATCGTCGCCGGATCCCCGCTCCCACCTACACCATCGGAGATAGGGTCTGGTTGGCCACACGGGATCTTCCTTTACGGACTGAGTCTAGGAAGTTGTTACCGAAGTTCATTGGTCCGTTTGTGGTGGAGAAGGTGATCAATCCGGTGGCAGTTCGACTCAAACTCCCGAGGACGCTCAGAGTCCATCCCACCTTTCATGTCTCCTGCCTCAAGCCTGTTTTCCTCAGTCCTCTGTTGCCTCCTCCGCCTCCTCCTCCTCCTCCTCGGATGATCGGAGGTGGTCCTGCCTACACGGTGCGTCGCATCATGGATTCCAGACGGCGGGGCCGGGGTTTCCAGTATCTCGTGGACTGGGAGGGGTATGGTCCTGAAGAGAGGAGTTGGATTCCGCGGCGACAGGTCCTAGATGCTGACCTCATCAGTGACTTCTACCGCCTCCATCCTGGCGCTCCGGGAGTCCGCCCGGTGGCGTTCGTCGGAGGGGGGTACTGTAACGATCCCGGCAGTCTGAGTCGGGTCCTGTCTGTGGACTAGTTTTTTCTGCTCGGGATCTCCAGTTTCCCGAGGGGTTCTGGAACGCTCCGGGGAGCTCTCTTGATTTCCGCACCTGCATCCCATCAGCAATCTGCACACCTGGTCCTGATCATCACCCTTCTTAGGCTCTGGCCTAACATCCATTCCCTGCCGGATCGTTAGCCATGAACAGTAGGTTTACCAGAGTATCAGTCTTAGAGCCTAGCGTTAGTTTTGTTGTTTTTGCACCTTGTTGGTTTGTTGCTTACTTACCCCGTTTTGTTCCATCTGCAGTCACCCGTCCGGAACCTTCATCCAACCTCTGCCTGGTGGTCGGCGGCTGCCGACCCAGGATGGGATCAACCACTGCACCCCCAACAACTAATCAACGCCGCCCGCTCTGTTCCCTGGATTATTCAGCATCACTCTTGAACTTGTAAATAAACACTCACCTTCGTTTCAACTTACCTTGTCCTGGTCTGCTTCTGGGTTCTGGCTTAGCAACTCGTGACAGACACATCTCAAAGGGAGAAGACTGTGAAGAAAGACACATCTCAAAGGGAGAAGACTGTGAAGAAAGACACATCTCAAAGGGAGAAGACTGTGAAGAAAGACACATCTCAAAGGGAGAAGACTGTGAAGAAAGACATCTCAAAGGGAGAAGACTGTGAAGAGACTTTCTGAGCTTGAGACTAAATGGAATAGAGTATTGGGAAAGTCAGTGCTTGGAGGTGAAGAGTTGATCAGGATGCAGCAGTATGCTGTGGATGTGACTCTGGATGCTGATACAGCACATCCAAAGCTCATCGTGTCTGGTGATGGGAAAAAAGTGCCAAATGTTTTTTACATTTTACATTTTAGTCATTTAGCAGACGCTCTTATCCAGAGCGACTTACAATTAGTGAGGGCATACATTTTTCACACTGGCCTCCCCGTATTTCCACAAAGAACAGAACCACCCTTACAACCCCAAGAGGTGTCAAGGTCGTATTTCTGTCCCGGCAAAGGAGGGCTTCTCCTCAGGGAGATTCTACTACGAGGTGCATGTGGGCAGTAAGAATGGGTGGAATGTGGGCGTGGCCAAATAGTCCATCGATAGGGCCCATGGTGGACTGTACCCCGAGGAAGGATTCTGTAATGTGTAGTTGTCTTTTAAAACAGATTATGAGGCCTACACATCCACCCATAACTCCCTCTCACTGAAGAGCAAGCCTCAGAAATTGGGAGTGTTTGTGGATTATGAGGAGGGTCAGTTCTCCTTCTATGATGTGGATGCCAGGTCTCATATCTACTCTTACACTGGCTGCATCTTCAGTGATAAACTCCATCCATACTTGAACCCATTTGATGATTATGATGGCACGAACCCTGGCCCCTTGGTCATCACCCCTGTCAATCTGACACACTGAGTGGAGACATTTTAATAATAATAATAATATGCCATTTAGCAGACGCTTTTATCCAAAGCGACTTACAGTCATGTGCGCATACATTTTTACGTATGGGTGGTCCCGGGGATCGAACCCACTACCCTGGCGTTACAAGCACCATGCTCTACCAATTGAGCTACAGAGGACCACATTTGACAGTGCTAAGCCATAGGATATCATACAGACGTGTGAAATTGTTTCAAATACTAATTAACAGTAACCCACAATAGGGTTTACCCAGGAAAAAAATGTCCAAAATAACTAATCCATGGAAAACAGGTGTTACAGTTACCCATATTAATATAGACTATATAGAATCAATGCCTTCTTATGTAAATCTCTAAAAGAGACATCATTTCATGACCTTTATCAGTCTGATCAACATGCTTTGTATTTTATCCACCTTTTTATTTAATCTGCTTTTGTCTTGACCTTCCTCTTTTTCATTTTGTTAAATTAGCTGTTCAGTCTATTGAAACACTTCTGCAAAACATTTGAAATAATGCTTTGATTTGATTGGATTTGGATGCCTAATTGAATGCTAACACTGATCACACTGACCCAGTGAACCTGTAGTGAACTGTAGATTAACACTGATCAGAATGACCCAGTGAACCTGTAGAGTAGGTGAGAACTAACTCGCCTCCTCTGCTCCTCTCCTCCACCTCTTCTCCTCTCCACCTATCTCCTCCTCTCCTCCACTATATCCTCCTCTCCTCCACCTCTCCCCCCTCTCCTCCACCTCTCCTCCACTATCTCCTCCTCTTCTCCACCTCTCCCCCTCTCCTCCTCCTCTCCTCCACTATCTCCTCCTCTCCACCTATCTCCTCCTCTCCTCCACTATCTCCTCCTCTCCTCCACCTATCTCCTCCTCTCCTCCACCTATCTCCTCCTCTCCTCGACCTATCTCCTCCTCTCCTCCACTAACTCCTCCTCTCCTCCACCTCTCCCCCCTCTCCTCCACCTCTCCTCCACTATCTCCTCCTCTTCTCCACCTCTCCCCCTCTCTTCCTCCTCTCCTCCACTATCTCCTCCTCTCCACCTATCTCCTCCTCTCCTCCACTATCTCCTCCTCTCCTCCACCTATCTCCTCCTCTCCTCCACCTATCTCCTCCTCTCCTCCACCTATCTCCTCCTCTCCTCCACCTCTCCCTCCTCTCCTCCCACCTATCTCCTCCTCTCCTCCACTATCTCCTCCTCTCCTCCACCTCTCCTCCACTATCTCCTCCTCTCCTCCACTATCTCCTCCTCTCCTCCACCTATCTCCTCCTCTCCTCCACCTATCCCCTCCTCTCCTCCACCTCTCCCCCTCTCCTCCATCTATCTCCTCCTCTCCTCCACCTCTCCTCCACTATCTCCTCCTCTCCTCCCCCTCTCCTCCTCTCCTCCCCCTTTCCTCCACCTATCTCCTCCTCTCCTCCACCTCTCCTCCACTATCTCCTCCTCTCCTCCACTATCTCCTCCACCTATCTCCTCCTCTCCTCCACCTCTCTCCACTATCTCCTCCTCTCCTCCACCTATCTCCTCCTCTCCTCCAACTATCTCATCCTCTCCTCCACCTATCTCCTCCTCTCCTCCACCTCTCCCCCTCTCCTCCACTATCTCCTCCTCTCCTCCACCTCTCCCCCCTCTCCTCCACCTCTCCTCCACTATCTCCTCCTCTTCTCCACCTCTCCCCCTCTCTTCCTCCTCTCCTCCACTATCTCCTCCTCTCCACCTATCTCCTCCTCTCCTCCACCTATCTCCTCCTCTCCTCCACCTATCTCCTCCTCTCCTCCACCTATCTCCTCCTCTCCTCCACCTCTCCCTCCTCTCCTCCACCTATCTCCTCCTCTCCTCCACTATCTCCTCCTCTCCTCCACCTCTCCTCCACTATCTCCTCCTCTCCTCCACTATCTCCTCCTCTCCTCCACCTATCTCCTCCTCTCCTCCACCTATCTCCTCCTCTCCTCCACCTCTCCCCCTCTCCTCCATCTATCTCCTCCTCTCCTCCACCTCTCCTCCACTATCTCCTCCTCTCCTCCACCTATCTCCTCCTCTCCTCCCCCTCTCATCCTCTCCTCCACCTATCTCCTCCTCTCCTCCACCTCTCCTCCACTATCTCCTCCTCTCCTCCACTATCTCCTCCACCTATCTCCTCCTCTTCTCCACCTCTCCTCCACCTATCTCATCCTCTCCTCCACCTATCTCCTCCTCTCCTCCACCTCTCCTCCTCTCCTCCACCTATCTCCTCCTCTCCTCCCCCTCTCCTCCTCTCCACCCCCTCTCCTCCACCTATCTCCTCCTCTCCTCCACCTCTCCTCCACTATCTCATCCTCTCCTCCACCTATCTCCTCCTCTCCTCCACCTCTCCCCCTCTCCTCCACCTATCTCCTCCTCTCCTCCACCTCTCCTCCACTATCAATTTCAATTTCAATTTCAATTTAAGGGCTTTATTGGCATGGGAAACGTGTGTTAACATTGCCAAAGCAAGTGAAGTAGATAGTAAACAAAAGTGAAATAAACAAACTATCTCCTCCTCTCCTCCACCTATCTCCTCCTCTCCTCCACCTATCTTCTCCTCTCCATCTCCTCCTCTCCTCCTCCTCTCCTCCTCTTCTTTACCTATCCTACACTACAGCACCACAGCACCACAGCAAACTGCCAGGACATCCAGCAATGAGGCAACCATCTTTGTAAGGGATGTTGGCTTGTGCAATCGGTGTGTGTCTGACTGAGAGAGAGCAAGAGAGAGAAAGAGAGAGAAAGAGAGAGCGAGAGTGTGTGACTGTGTGAGTGTGTGTGGCATAAAGATGTCAGATCTGATCAGAGAAAGACGGTATTTGGTTGCTAGTCTGTCACTGTCACTTCCTATCAGCTGATGACCTGTCCTGAAAGACAGATCAGCGGGGGAAAATGTGACATTGATTTATACCAAATGAGAAATATAGCTGCTCCTCTCTCTCTCTCTCTCTCTCTCTCTCTGTCTGTCTCTTTCTCTCTCTCTCTCTCTCTCTCTCTCTCTCTCTCTCTCTGTGTCTCTCTCTCTCTGTCTCTCTGTCTCTCTCTCTCTCTCTCTCTCTCTCTCTCTCTCTCTCTCTCTCTCTCTCTCTCTGTCTCTCTCTCTCTCTCTCTCTCTCTCTCTCTCTCTCTCTCTGTGCTCTCTCTCTCTGTCTCTCTCTCTCTCTCTCTCTCTCTCTCTCTCTCTCTCTCTCTCTCTCTCTCTCTCTGTCTCTCTCTCTCTTCTCTGTCTCTCTCTCTCTCTCTCTCTCTCTCTCTCTCTCTCTCTCTCTCTCTCTCTCTCTCTCTCTCTCTCTCTCTCTCTCTCTCTCTCTCAATTATCAATTATCAATTATCAATTTAAGGGCTTTATTGGCATGGGAAACGTGTGTTAACATTGCCAAAGCAAGTGAAGTAGATAGTAAACAAAAGTGAAATAAACAATAAATATTAACAGTAAACATTACACTCAGAAGTTTCACTCTCTCTCTCTCTCTCTCTCTCTCTCTCTCTCTCTCTCTCTCTCTCTCTCTCTCTCTCTCTCTCTCTCTCTCTCTCTCTCTCTCTCTCTCTCTCTCTCTCTCTCTCTCTCTCTCTCTCTCTCTCTCTCTCTCTCTCTCTCTCTCTCTCTGCCCAGTGCTCACTCTGAACTCTCCTCAGCAGCACTACTACAGCAGGGCTGCACTACTCTACTTAGTGGATTAAGGGGAATCAAAGTGGCCTTATCGAATAAGAGGGGGCATATTCCTGTGTAACACCCATTGTGTGGTAATACATAAGAGACATTCATAAAGAGATAGGCCTCCCCCTCTCAGCCACGGTTCAATGAGGCAGCTCTAGGCTACTGTTATGAGCAGGGTTTAATGGTTTGCAATGGCTGAATCAGAAGGACGTTGGAAGGCAGACAAGGGCATATGGTTTTGATTTGCAGTCCCGGAAAGACATCCGATAACAGCCAAATCAATCACCGTGGCGATAAATCATATTTAACACAAATATGATCAAGCCAGCCGTGACATCATCGCTCAGGGACAGAGAGAACAAACACAAAACTAGAACGATTATGTGTGTGTGTGTGTGGGTGTGTGTGCATGTGTGTGTGCCTCGTGTATGTGCACTTAATATGCTAAAGTTCTATCCTTTCATGAAATTCACAGAAGCCTTATCTCTGTCTCTAACAGATACAATGGAGTCAGGAACAGTGATTAATTACACCAACCACTGAGAGCCATTCATCACTGTCTATCTCTCTGCATTGGCCTTGTGGAACATGTCTATCTCTCTGCAATGAAAATGTGGAACATGTCTATCTCTCTGCATTGGCCTTGTGGAACATGTCTATCTCTCTGCATTGGCCTTGTGGAACGTATAGAGGAAACGTATAGAGGAAGACTGAGAAATACAACTGTGCTTGTGTGAGTATACTGTGGATATGAGTGTATCAGTGTCTGTCTGTGTGTGTGCATGTGGCAATATCTGCTTGATTGTGTAATAATAATAATAATAATAATAATAATAATAATAATAATAATAATAATAATTTATAATAACAAATAAAATAAAATAATAATAATAATAATAATAATAATAATAATTATAATAATAATTATAATAAAAAATAAAATAAAATCATAATAATAATAATAATAATAATAACAATAACATAGACATGTGCAGAGAGTGCTGGCAGAGAAAACAAAGTGCAGGCCCCAGGGTCAAGCTACACAGCAGCCCTATTTCATGAGAACTAAAGCTACACAGCAGCCCTATTTCATCAGAACTAAAGCTACACAGCAGCCCTATTTCATGAGAACTAAAGCTACACAGCAGCCCTATTTCATGAGAACTAAAGCTACACAGCAGCCCTATTTCATGAGAACTAAAGCTACACAGCAGCCCTATTTCATCAGAACTAAAGCTACACAGCAGCCCTATTTCATCAGAACTAAAGCTACACAGCAGCCCTATTTCATCAGAACTAAAGCTACACAGCAGCCCTATTTCATCAGAACTAAAGCTACACAGCAGCCCTACTTCATCAGAACTAAAGCTACACAGCAGCCCTATTTCATCAGAACTAAAGCTACACAGCAGCCCTATTTCATCAGAACTAAAGCTACACAGCAGCCCTATTTAATCAGAACTAAAGCTACACAGCAGCCCTATTTCATCAGAACTAAAGCTAGGAAACATATGTTTACATTGCCAAAGCCAGTGAAATAGATAATAAACAAAAACGGAAATCCACAGTAAACATTACACTCGGAAGTTCCAAAAGAATAAAGACATTTCAAATGTCATATTATGTATATATACAGTGTTGTAACAATGTGCAAATAGTTAAAGTACAAAAAGGGAAAATATATAAACATAATTATGGGTTGTATTTACAATGGTGTTTGTTCTTCACTGGTTGCCCTTTTCTTGTGGCAACAGGTCACACATCTTGCTGCTGTGATTGTACACTGGTATTTCACCCAGTAGATAAGGGAGTTTATCAACATTGGATTTGTTTTCAATTTCTTTGTGAGTCTGTGTAATCTGAGGGAAATACAGTGGGGAAAAAAAGTATAAAAGTATTTAGTCAGCCACCAATTGTGCAAGTTCTCCCACTTAAAAAGATGAGAGAGGCCTGTAATTTTAATCATAGGTACACGTCAACTATGACAGACAAAATGAGAAAAAAAAATCCAGAAAATCACATTGTAGGATTTTTAATGAATTTATTTGCAAATTATGGTGGAAAATAAGTATTTGGTCAATAACAAAAGTTTCTCAATACTTTGTTATATACCCTTTGTTGGCAATGACAGACGTCAAACGTTTTCTGTAAGTCTTCACAAAGTTTTCACACACTGTTGCTGGTATTTTGGCCCATTCCTCCATGTAGATCTCCTCTAGAGCAGTGATGTTTTGGGGCTGTCGCTGGGCAACACGGACTTTCAACTCCCTCCAAAGATTTTCTATGGGGTTGAGATCTGGAGACTGGCTAGGCCACTCCAGGACCTTGAAATGTTTCTTACGAAGCCACTCCTTCGTTGCCCGGGCGGTGTGTTTGGGATCATTGTCATGCTGAAAGACCCAGCCACGTTTCATCTTCAATGCCCTTGCTGATGGAAGGAGGTTTTCACTCAAAATCTCACGATACATGGCCCCATTCATTCTTTCCTTTACACGGATCAGTCGTCCTGGTCCCTTTGCAGAAAAACAGCCCCAAAGCATGATGTTTCCACCCCCATGCTTCACAGTAGGTATGGTGTTCTTTGGATGCAACTCAGCATTCTTTGTCCTCCAAACACGACGAGTTGAGTTTTTACCAAAAAGTAATATTATGGTTTCATCTGACCATATGACATTCTCCCAATCCTCTTCTGGATCATCCAAATGCACTCTAGCAAACTTCAGACGGGCCTGGACATGTACTGGCTTAAGCAGGGGGACACGTCTGGCACTGCAGGATTTGAGTCCCTGGCGGTGTAGTGTGTTACTGATGGTAGGCTTTGTTACTTTGGTCCCAGCTCTCTGCAGGTCATTCACTAGGTCCCCCGTGTGGTTCTGGGATTTTTGCTCACCGTTCTTGTGATCATTTTGACCCCACGGGGTGAGATCTTGCGTGGAGCCCCAGATCGAGGGAGATTATCAGTGGTCTTGTATGTCTTCCATTTCCTAATAATTGCTCCCACAGTTGATTTCTTCAAACCAAGCTGCTTACCTATTGCAGATTCAGTCTTCCCAGCCTGGTGCAGGTCTACAATTTTGTTTCTGGTGTCCTTTGACAGCTCTTTGGTCTTGGCCATAGTGGAGTTTGGAGTGTGACTGTTTGAGGTTGTGGACAGGTGTATTTTATACTGATAACAAGTTCAAACAGGTGCCATTAATACAGGTAACGATTGGAGGACAGAGGAGCCTCTTAAAGAATAAGTTACAGGTCTGTGAGAGCCAGAAATCTTGCTTGTTTGTAGGTGACCAAATACTTATTTTCCACCATAATTTGCTAATAAATTCATTAAAAATCCTACAATGTGATTTTCTGGAGAAAAAAAAATCTCATTTTGTCTGTCATAGTTGACGTGTACCTATGATGCAAATTACAGGCCTCTCTCATCTTTTTAAGTGGGAGAACTTGCACATTTGGTGGCTGATTGAGAGCTTCAAGTTCCTTGGTGTCCACATCACCAACGAACTATCATGGTCCAAACACACCAAGACAGTCGTGACAAAGCCTATTCCCCCTCAGGAGACTGAAAAGATTTGGCATGGGTCCTCAGACCCTCAAAAATTTCTACAGCTGCACCATCGAGAGCATCCTGACTGGTTGCATCACCGCCTGGTATGGCAACTGCTTGGCCTCCGACCATAAGGCACTACAGAGGGTAGTGCGTATGGCCCAGTACATCACTGGGGCCAAGCTTCCTGCCATCCAGGACCTCTATACCAGGCGGTGTCAGAGGAAAGCCCTCAAAATTGTCAAAGACTCCAGCCACCCTAGTCATAGACTGTTCTCTCTGCTACCGCACGGCAAGCGGTACCGGAGTGCCAAGTCTAGGTTCAAAAGACTTTCCAACAGCTTCTACCCCCAAGCGATAAGACTCCTGAACAGCTAATCATGGCTACCCAGACTATTTGCACTGCCCCCCCCCCCACCCCATCCTTTTACGCTGCTGCTACTCTGTTAATTATTTATGCATAGTCACTTTAACTCTGCCCACATGTACATATTACTTCAACTTCCTCAACTAGCCGGTGCCCCCGCACATTGACTCTGCACCGGTACCCCCCTGTATATATAGCCTCCCTACTGTTATTTTATTTTACTTCTGCTCTTTTTTGTTAAAAATAAATGCACTGTTGGTTAAGGGCTGTAAGTAAGCATTTCACTGTAATGTCTGCACCTGTTGTATTCGGCGCATGTGGCCAATAACATTTGATTTGATTTTGATTTGATTTGACTAAATACTTTTTTTCCCCACTGTATGTGTCTCTAATATGGTCATACATTTGGCAGGAGGTTAGGAAATGCAGCTCAGTTTCCAACTCATTTTGTGGGCAGTGTGCACATAGCTTGTCTTCTCTTGAGAGCCAGGTCTGCCTACGGCGGCCTTTCTCAATAGCAAGGCTATGCTCACATAGTCTGTACACTGTTCCTTAATTTTTTTTTTCTCTCTCTCTCGCTCTCTCTCTCTCTCTCTCTCTCTCTCTCTCTCTCTCTCTCTCTCTCTCTCTCTCTCTCTCTCTCTCTCTCTCTCTCTCTCTCTCTCTCTCTCTCTCTCTCTCTCTCTCTCTCTCTCTCTCTCTCTTTCCCCCCTCCCTCCCTCCCTCCTTCCCTCCCTCTCTCTCTCTCCTTCCGTATCCCTCTCTCTCTCTCCCTCCTGTCTCCTGGCTATAGCTCGCTGGTTAAAAAGCAATCCTGACCCCATATAAACCTTTATTTTCTCCGCCTGACCTTAGTCAGACACACACACACACACACACACACAACTCCCCGCCACACACACAAACACACACAACCCCATGCCACACACACACACACAACTCCCCGCCACACACACAAACACACACAACCCCCCGCCACACACACACACACACACACACACAACCACCTGCCATACACACACAACCCACCACCACACACACACACACAACCACCTGCCACACACACACACAACCACCTGCCACACACACACACAACCACCTGCCACACACACATCCCCCTGCCACACACACATAACCCCCCCGCCACACACACACACACATCCCCCTGCCACACACACACACATAACCCCCTGCCACACACACACACACACACACACAACCCCCCGCCACACACACACACACACACACACACACACACACACGCACACACACACACAGAACCCCCCGCCACACACACACACACACACACACACACACACACACACCTAGCCGTGTTCTGGAGGAATCAGTGCTCCAGCTTGCAGGTGTTAACGTCAGCCATAACTCACACACCGCTTCACACACTGGCACTAGGAATAACAAGACCCACTCTGAGACACACAGCACGAGTAGGGATTAGACGGAAGGTCTCTGGTGAGATGTGTGTATACATATTTATAAGAATGGGTTTTGTGCACGTTGGAGTGTGTAGCCGGCTCGACAGTTTGTATGTGTGTACGTGTGTGCGTGCATGTGTGTGTGTGTGCGTGCATTAGTGTGTGCGTGCGTGTGTGTGTGTCACTGACCTTGGAGCGTGGAGGAGCGTGGATGAACCATTTGCAGTCCACAGCCTCTGTAGCTAAGGCCTTTCCATCTCTAGTGATCTGATGAGACTCCACTATCCCCTCTGGTCCTCCCATGTCAAACTCACAGACTGGAGACACACACACACACACACACACAAACACACACACACACACACACACACAAAAGTGAATAGAGGCAAATGATTGAACAAAGACAAAAAACACACAACACAATGTAACACAACAAAATGTAACACAATGTAACACAACACAATGTAATACAACACAATGTAACACAACACAATGTAACACAACACAACACAACACAATATAATGTAACATTACACAACACAACACAACACAACACAATGTAACATAACACAACACAACACAATGTAACACAACACAACACAATGTAAAACAACACAACACAATGTAACACAACACAACACAATGTAAAACAACACAATACAATGTAACACAACACAACACAATATAACACAACACTATATAACACAATACAACATAACAGAACACAATGTAACACAACACAACACAATGTAAAACAACACAATTTAACACAACACAACACAATGTAAAACAACACAACACAATGTAAAACAACACAACACAACATAACACAACACAATATAACACAACACTATATAACACAATAAAACATGACAGAACACAATGTAACATAACACAGCATGACATAACATAACACAACACAATGCAACACAACATAACACAACACAATGGAACATAACACAACACTACACAATACAACATAACATAACACAACACAATGTAACACAACACAACATAACACAACATAACACAACACAATGTAACACAACACAACACAACACAATGTGACACAACACAACAGAATGTAACACAACACAATATAACACATCATAAAACAACACAGTGTCACACACACAACACAACACAACACAACACAATGTAACACAACACAACATAACACAACACAATGTAAAACAACACAACATAACACAACACAATGTAACACAACACAATATAACACAACATAAAACAACCCAATGTAACACACACAACACAACACAATACAATGTAACACAACACAACACAACACAATGTAACACAACACAATATAACACAACACAAAACAACACAATGTAACACACACAACACAACACAATACAATGTAACACAACACAACACAACACAATGTAACACAACACAACATAACACAACACAATGTAACACAACACAACATAACACAACACAATGTAACACAACACAATATAACACAACACAAAACAACACAATGTAACACACACAACATTACACAACACAACATGACACAACCCAATGTAACACAACACAATATAACACAACATAAAACAACCCAATGTAACACACACAACACAACACAATACAATGTAACACAACACAACACAACACAACACAATGTAACACAACACAATATAACACAACACAAAACAACACAATGTAACACACACAACACAACACAACACAATGTAACACACACAACATTACACAACACAACATGACACAACACAACACAACACAACATTACATTTTACATTTACGCCATTTAGCAGACGCTCTTATCCAGAGCGACTTACAAATTGGTGCATTCACCTTATTGCCAGTGGGATAACCACTTTACAACGTGACACAACACAATGTAACATAACACAACATAACACAACACAATGTAACACAACACAACACAACACAACATAACACAACACAATGTAACACAACACAACATAACACAACACAATGTAACACAACACAACACAACACAACATAACACAACACAATGTAACACAACACAACACAACACAACACAACACAATGTAACATAAAATACAGTAAGGAACTTGTCTGTCGGCTCTGCATTAAAGACCACAATTGGTTAAAGAAAATTGTGATAAATAAATAAGTATACCAGTTTCATTTAAGGACCAACAAATTGACAGCTGTGACATATTGATTGCAAAATAGTTTGGAAGAGATTTTCGATGTACCGATTCCATGGCACGTGGTTTATGAACCGATACACAAAACGACGGCGGACTCGAAACGGATTCAATTTAAGTTATCATACAAAATTATTGCAACCAATAGAATGTTATATATATGGGGGATACAACCTTCCCAGCTCTACAGATTTTGCTAGGAAGAGACAGAATCATTAGATCATTTATTTTGGTACTGTCCATATGTAGCTTGTTTTTGGTCACAGGTCCAGGAATGGCTGAAGAATTGCAACATTTACCTGGAGCTAACTCTGCAGATAGCACTACTGGGTGATTTGAAAAGTTATAGTCAATCGATCAATAATATAATACTTTTAGCAACAAAGAAATATCTTTAACTTACAATCTGTAGAAACTATGAGAATAGAAAGGTTCATAACTTTTGTGAAACATCACAGCACAGTTGAAAAACTTATGGCAAATAGAAGAGATAAATGGGAGGGATTGAATGGAGCTGAAGGGTGGGACTAATAACAACAAAATAACTCATGGAACATTTACTGTTGTCCGTAAAATCTATATAGCTACAGCGCTGTGAAACAGCACAGTTAAAAATATATGGCAAATACAAATCTAACTGGATGGACATCAGAAATAGATGGGAGAGGTGGAGGGTAGAGGACGGACAGGACTAAAAACAAACTAAATATAACTATTGTAAAATAGATTGTGTGTTTATAATGCATATATTATGTATAAGCTAGAAGTAGAAGCCTAAGTGTTGTTGTTCATTAGTTTACTCCAATTAGGGGAGGGGTGGTAGGGTTAGTGGGAAATAATAAAGGAAAATATATTTTTAAAAAGATATGTATATACAGTACCAGTCAAAAGTTTGGACACTCCTACTCATTCAAGGGTTTTTCTTTATTTTTTAAAAACTGTTGGAAAAGCATTCCTCATGAAGCTGGTTGAGCGAATGCCAAGAGTGTGCAAAGCTGTCATCAAGGCTAAGGGTGGCTACTTTGAAGAATCTCAAATATAAAATCTATTTTGATTTGTTTAACACTTTTTTGGTTACTACATTATTCCATATGTGTTATTTCATAGTTTTGATGTCTTCACTATTATTCTACGATGTAAAAAATAGTAAAAATTAAGAAAAACCCTTGAATGAGTAGATGTGTACAAACTTTTGACTGGTACTATATATATTTACAAAAAATATATATGGGGGATTGGAAATGATTCCGATAATTACATTGATGGAAGCTACAATCTAACTGCAATATTAAAGCTGATCTACCCACTAAAAAATAATAAAAATCAATGAATACATACATAACACAACATAACAAAACATAACACAATGTAAGAAAAAGTCAGGGAGAGAGAAAGAGAGAACAAGAGAGAGAAAAAGATATATATATATATAGAGATAAGAGATATATATATATATATATATCTAGAGATAAGAGATAAGATATATATATATATATAGAGATAAGAGATATATATATATATATATAT